>NW_027593802.1:0-22500 GCF_964213995.1 Mustelus asterias | reverse complement strand
ATCTGAGAACACCAGTCACTGAAAGCAAGCATGCAGCTACAGCAAGCAGTTAGGAAGACCAATGGGATGTTGGCCTTCATTGCAAGAGGGTTCGAGTAGAAGAGCAAGGATGTCTTACTGCAGCTGGACAGGGCCTCGTGAGACCACACCTGGAGTCTTGTGTCCAGTGTTCCTCTCCTTACCTGAGGAAGGATGTACTTGCCACAGAGGGAGAGCAGTGAATGTTCACCAGACTGATTCCTGGGATGGCAGCATTGATGTCTGAGGGGAGATTGGGTCGGCTGGGCCTGTATTCACTGGAATGGAGAAGAGTGAGCGGGGATCGAATTGAAAGGTATAAAATTCTGACAGTGCTGGACAGGCTGGATACAGGGATATTGTTTCCTCCGGCTGGGGGTGTCTGGAACAAGGGGTCACAGTCTCAGGATACGGGGGAGGCCATTTGGGACTGAGATGAGGGGAAACCTCTCCACTCAGAGGGTGGTGAACCTGTGGAATTCTCTCCCACAGAAAGCCGTGGAGACCAAGTCACTGAATATATTCAAGAAGGAAATAGATAGATTTCTAGACTCTGAAGGTGTCGAGGTGTATGGGGAGAGCACTGGGGTATGGCATTGAGACAGAGGATCGGCCATGATAGTGTTGAACGGTGGGTTAGGCTCGAAGGGCTGAATGGCCTCCTCCTCCTCCTATTTTCTATGTTGATGTGACCGCCCCAAGTCTCTTTGGGCCTCCACTCTTTCCAGCTTTTCCCCATTCATAAAGCAATGTGTTCTATCCTTTTTAAAGTGGGTGACCACACAATTGTCTACAATGAAATGCACCTTTCACTCTTTGAACCATTCAGTTAGGACATTTCACTTTAGGGCGGCCCGGTGGCACAGTGGTTCGTACTGCTGCCTCACAGCGCCAGGGACCCGGGTTCAATTCCAGCCTCAGCTCGCTGTCAGTGTAGAGTTCTCCCAGTGTCTGCGTGGGTTTCCTCCGGGTGCTCCAGTTTCCTCCCACAGTCCAACGATGTGCGGGTTAGGTGGATTAGCCATGATAAATTTACCCTAGTGTCAGGGGATTAACAGGGTAACTATATGGGGTTATGGGAATAGGGCCTGGGTGGGATTGTGGTCGACGCAGACTCGATGGGCCGAATGGTCTACCCTTCAGGGATTCTATGATTCTAGGATCTTAAATCATTGATAAATACGATGAAACTGAGACAGACCCGGGGGCTTTGCAGCAGCAGACAGAATGGGAATCATTGCATCCTGCACCGAGTTTTATTACACAATCAATTTCAGAAAATTCACAACTCTAATTCACAACAGCAAAGTGTGGGATTGCAAACTTGGAATTATTAGCCCAGGACTAAAGTTTAAAAGCTAAACACTGACATTCAGAAACAAGAGATGGCCTCACATCTTCAATTCTGTGATTGTCCCCCATCTCCTGCTCTGAATATTACAATATCTCTGCCCCCTTCATGCGTCTGCAGACTTTGAAAGTTACTCAGACATCGGTGAAACTAGTCTTTATCTCGGGGCGTTTCCTGTGAAATTTGCACCTTCTCCAAAGAGACACAATCTAATTGACGCTTTCTGACACAAACTGAATCTCCTTTCAAACAACCTCCCAACCCCACTGTGCAGGAATGTCACCTTTTGTCACATTCCCCAACACAATTGTTGACATTTTATCAGGAGGGAAAAGGAGATTCAACTGACAGATTCTGAGCCCCAGGTTGAATCTTTAAGATGTAAAAATGAACTGAAAGCCCAGGTCTCTCTGTTCCTGCATCCATTTTAACATTGACCCATTGATTTTAAATTGCTTCTCCTGTATAAAAATATAATCATCAACCTCAGATTTAAACATTAATAAGCGACTGAGCATCAACTGCGAATTATAGAAGGTAGTTCCAAACTAATATCACAGCTGGTGTGGCAAAGTGTTTCTGAATTCCACTCCTACAAGTCTAAAATCCTCAACATTGTTTGAAATCCAATGTCCCCAAGTCCTGGACTCCCCAACCAGCAGGAAAAGTTGTTCTTTATCAGTCCTCTCCATTCCCCTTATTATCTTGAAGTGTTTGATCCAATCATCCCGTAGCCTAAATTCCAGCATTACAGAGTAACACTTCAACTACACTTTTCAACAAACAATCCCAAACCAAATACAGAACAGGGTTCATAGAATCCTGCAGTGCAGGAGGCCATTCGGCCCATCGAATCTGCACTGACCACAATCCCACCCAGGCCCCATCCCTATCATCCCATACATTTATCTCAGCTAATCCTCCTGACACTAAGGGACAATTTAGCTTGGCCAATCCACCTAACCTGTACACCTGATAGAAGTCTGCCAGATTATGAGGGGCATGGACAGAGTGGATCGTCAGAAGCTTTTTCCCAGGGTGGAAGAGTTATTACTCGGGGGCATAGGTTTAAGGTGCGAGGGGCAAGGTTTAAAGGAGATGTGGGAGGAAAGTTTTTTTACACAGAGGGTGGTGGGTGCCTGGAACTCGTTGCCGGGGGAGGTAGTGGAAACGGATACGATAGTGACTTTTCAAGGGCGTCTTGACAAAGACATGAATAAGATGGGAATGGAGGGATATGGTCCCCGGAAGGGTAGGGGGTTTTAGTTCAGTCAGGCAGCATGGTCGGTGCAGGATTGGAGAGCCGAAAGACCTGTTCCCGTGCTGTAATTTTCTTTGTTCTATCTTTGGAGTGTGGGATGAAACCGGAGCACCCGGAGGAAACCCACACAAACACGGGAAGGACGTTCAAACTCCAGTCAGAAAGTGAGCCATGCTGGGAATCGAAGGCGTGTCCCTGGCACTGTGAGGAAGCAGTGCGAACCCCTGCATCACTGTGCCACCCCCATATTGAAAACTTGGGTTCAAATTCAAGACAGCCGCAAATTCACTTTGAGAAAAGTTCCCTCTGCTGTGTGAAAGGAATTTTTAATTGAGGATTTTTATTTCTGGGAAAACTGAACTCACATTGAACAGCATCCCAGTGTGGGATTTAAACTCTAGTTTGTTTCAGTCCTGGGGAGAGAGATGGAGCGAGAGGGAGAGATACAGATACAGAGGCAGAGAGACACAGAAACAGGATGGGATTGTGCTGTACATGTTTCAGAGCTGACACTGAGACACACACGAGATGTATAATCGCAGACCAGAGTGAATCATTCTCTGTTACCTGCAGTGTCCTGGACATGGACAGAAGCTGACACTCAGACACACACAACAACAACTTGCATTTATATAGCACCTTGGACAGTATTATCCCAAGATGCTTCACAGGAGACTTAATGTGAGAAATTTGACCCCGAGTCACAGGAGAGTTTAGGGTCACATGTCCCAAAGGTTTGGCCAGATGGTTTTTATGGACTATTTTAATTAGAGGAAAAGGAGGTGTTAAAATGGAGAAAACCAATCTGCATCACTAATGTTCTTTATGGAAGGAAATCTGCCGTCCTTACCTGGTCGGGCCTCCATGTGACTCCAGCCCCACAGCAATGTGGTTGACTCTTAGATGCTGTTTGAAATGGCCTAGCAAGCCACTCAGTTCATGAGCAATTAGGGACGAGGAGTAAACGCTGGCAGAACCAGCCAGGCCCACATCCCATGGATGTATTTGAGTAAAACGTTCAGGGAAGGAATTCCAGAGTTGGAGCCCACGCAGATGAAGACACAGCTCCCAATGGTGAAACGATTCAAATTGTGGATGGTCACGGAGCCAGAATGAAAGGAAAACAGATATGGTAGGATGGTGGGACTGGAGGAGGTGGATAACCAGCAAGAAACATTTCTCTCTCTCTGTGCTATCAGTTTCCATTATTCTCCTGACAAATTGGATCAAATTGTCCCTGACACTCCAAAATTCCCGGGAATACAGCCCTCGTTTGTGTCTCCATAGCTGCGTATCTGTCACATTTAAAATACTAACGTTACTTTAGTGAAGAGACAACTCTGTCAGAAATATCTCAGTGCTGCGTTCACACAAAATGGCCACTGGGAAGAAACGCCAAATGGCTGCCTGATATTTGTGGATATTTTTCACAGATTCCCAGAAAGGGAGAGATGGACAGAAGACACAGACACAGAGAGTGAGAAAAAGAGAGAGACACAGATTGATGGAGGTATAAAAGGTTTCCCTTTACCTGCACATGAATTAACTTGTTCCCAGTTGGTTTATGGATTCTCTCCTCAACTTATTGTCCAAAGTGCATCACTTCACATTTCTCAGTGTTGGAGTTAACTGTCTGTCCGTTTCATTTCAATCTCCTCTGCACCCGCTCTCGAACACAAATAATTGTCTGGTAGAAAGTGAGAAGGAGCCTCGATAGAGAGGTTGGGAAGGATTGAATGGGGAGAGGCAGAAACCCTGAACACATTTCAAAACGACACTGATTTCCACTTGAAGGAATAACTTCTCCACCCCAACACTATCCCGTCATTCTCGATAAGCCCATGCTGCCCGTGTTCTGTGATAAATTACACGCAAGTGAAAAGATGATTTTAAATAGTGGGGTTACATTTGCCACCCCCCAATCTGTAGGAACAGCTCCAGAGTCTATAGAATTTTGGAAGATGACCAGCAATGCATCCAATATTTCCAGCGCCGCTTCCTTTAATACTCTGGGATGGAGATTATCAGGCCCTGGGGCTTTGTCAGCCTTTAACCCCATTCATTCCCCCAGCACCATTTTCTTACTAATACTGATTTCCTTCAATTCAATTCCACACTCTCACTAAACCATTGGTTCCCTAACATTTCTGCCAGGTTATCTGTGCCTCTTTTGTGAAGACAGAACCAAAGTATACGTTCAATTCTTCTGCCATTTCTTTGCTCCCCATTATAATTTCCCCGGAGAGATGGAGAGAGGCAGAGTCACTGAGAGATAGGGATGAGAGAGTAATGCAGAGAGTAACAGTGAGATATTCAGGTGGGCAAGCAGCTAATAGTGGGGTACAACAAGGATCACTCCAAAGCCACAGATATTGCCTCATGTTGCCGCTGTCGCCATTTACCTTAAATCAGCATCCTCTGCTTCCCAACCTTTCCCCCAATGTGCCGATTATCTCAAAGCCGATCCTCTCAGTCCCGTGACATCACTGCAGGAGTTCCTCAGGGTGAGTGTCCGAAGCCCCAACCATCTTCAGCTGCTCCATCACTGACCTTCCCTCCATAGGTGAGATGTTCGCTGATGATCGCACCATTCACAACTCCTCAGATTGTGAAATAGTCAATGCCGGAATACTGAGCAGGTCAGGCAGCATCTGTGTAAAGAGAAGCAGATTCTGGGACTGGGGGACTGAGAGACAGGAAGATAGTGAAACACACACAAACTCACTGACAACAAACGCAGTGATGCACACACACACACACACACAGACACACACACAGTCTCACACACAGACACACACACAGATACACGCACAGTCTCACACACAGACACACACACAGATACACGCACAGTCTCACACACACACACACACACACACAGATACACGCACAGTCTCACACACACACACACACACAGATACACGCACAGTCTCACACACACACACACACACAGACACACACACAGTCTCACACACAGACACACACACAGATACACGCACAGTCTCACACACAGACACACACACAGATACACGCACAGTCTCACACACACACACACACACACAGATACACGCACAGTCTCACACACACACACACACACACACACAGAGAACACTCCCACAGTCTCACTCACAATATCCTAATCCCCCTGGCATTAAGGGGCAATTTATCATGGGCAATCAACCTAACGCGCACATCTTTGGAGTGTGGGAGGAAATCGGAGCACCCGGAGGAAACACACACAGACACGGGGAGAACGTGCAAACTCCACACAGACAGTGACCCGAGACCGGAATTGAACCCAGGTCCGTTGCACTGTGAGGCAGCAGAGCTAACCACTGTACCACCCATGTTGTCCTTCATTGCAAGAGGATTGGAGTAGAAGAGCAAGGATGTCTTACTGCAGCTGGACAGAGCCTCGGTGAGACCACACCTGGAGTCTTGTGTACAGTGTTCCTCTCCTTATCTGAGGAAGGATGTACTTGCCACAGAGGGAGAGCAGTGAATGTTCACCAGACTGATTCCTGGGATGGCAGCATTGATGTCTGAGGGGAGATTGGGTCGGCTGGGCCTGTATTCACTGGAATGTAGAAGAGTGAGCGGGGATCTAATTGAAAGGTATAAAATTCTGACAGTGCTGGACAGGCTGGATACAGGGATATTGTTTCCTCCGGCTGGGGGTGTCTGGAACAAGGGGTCACAGTCTCAGGATACGGGGGAGGCCATTTGGGACTGAGATGAGGGGAAACCTCTTCACTCAGAGGGTGGTGAACCTGTGGAATTCTCTCCCACAGAAAGCTGTGGAGACCAAGTCACTGAATATATTTAAGAAGGAAACAGATAGATTTCTAGACTCTAAAGGTGTCGAGGTGTATGGGGAGAGCGCTGGGGTATGGCATTGAGACAGAGGATCGGCCATGATAGTGTTGAATGGTGGGTCAGGCTCGAAGGGCTGAATGGCCTCTTCCTCCTCCTATTTTCTATGTTGACGTGACCGCCCCAAGTCTGTTTGGGCCTCCACTCTTTCCAGCAATTGGAGATAACTTTCTTCACTGTCCACTATGCCACCAATCTTGGTGTAGTCTGCAAACCTACTAACCATGCCCCCTATATTCTCATCCAAATCATTAATATAAATGACAAATAACAATGGGCCCAGCACTGATCACTGAGGCACACTGCTGATCACAGGCCTCCAGTTTGAAAAACAACCCTCTACAACCACCCTCTGGCTTCTGTCAAGAAGCCAATTTTGTATCCATTTAGATACCTCACCCTGGATCCCGTGAGATTTAACCTTATGCAACAACCTACCATGCGGTACCTTGTCAAAGGCCTTTCTAAAGTCCATGTAAACAACATCAACTGCACTGCCCTCATCTACCTTCTTGGTTTCCCCTTCAAAAAACTCAATTAAATTTGTGGGACATGATTTTCCACTCACAAAGCCATGCTGACTGTCCCTAGTCTAATCAGTGCCTTAGGTGATTTAGTCATGGTAAATGCACGGGCTTATGGGGATAGGGTGGAGGGGACAGGATAGGGTGGAGGGGAGGGCCTGGGTAGGCTGTTCTTTCAGAGAGACAGTGCAGACTCGATGGGCGGAATGGCCTCCTTCTGCACTGCAGGGATTCTATGAGAGACCTTTGCATGGTCCTGCCCTGCCTGTTACAATTCCCAAGGTGGGCGGGATGGGAAACTTCCACACTAAGTGTCAACTTAGCACGGCCAATCCACCTAACCTATTCAACTTTGGGCACTAAGTGGCAACGTAGCATGGTCAATTCACCAAATCTTCACATTTTTGGACACTAAGGGGCAATTTACCATGGGTAATCCACCTAACCTACTCATCATTGGACACCAGGGAACAACTTAACATGGCCAATCCACCCAACACGCACACCTTTGAATCTCAAGGGGCAATTTAGCATGGCCAATCCACCTAACATGCAGATATTTGGACATTAAGGGGCGATTTAGCATGGCCAATTCACCCAAGCTTCGCATTTTTGGACTCTTAAGGGCAATTTAGCATGGCAATCCACCTAACCTACACATCATCCTGTCTCTCTCTCTTTATATCTCTTTGTATGTTCGTGTGTGTCTCTCTATCTCTCTGACGCTCTCTGAATAGATCTGTGTGTGTGTCTCTGTCACTCACTCTCTTTCTGAATATATCTGTGCATCTGTTTTGCTGTCTCTCTCCCTTAGTCACTTACCCTCTCCCTCCCTCTGTCTCTCTACCTTCTCTCCTCACCCTCCATCACCCCCTCTCTCTGTATGTTGGTCTGTACATCTATATGTGTGTGTTAGTCTTTCTATGTATCTATCTGTCTTACTGTGTTTCTCTCTCTCCCTCTCCCTGTGTATTTGTGGGTGCCTGTCTGTGTGTCTTTCTATATATTTCTGAGTATCTGAGAATATCTGCCTCTGTATATATCGCAGCATATCTGTGTGTGTGTCTCCATATATCTATGTGTGTCTATGTATAGATGCGGGCACGGTGGCATAGTGGTTAGCACAATTACCACACACCGCCAGGGACCCAGGTTCGATTCCCGGCTCGGGTCACTGTCTGTGTGGAGTCTGCACGTTCTCCCCGTGTCTGCGTGGGTTTCCTCCGAGTGCTCTGGTTTCCTCCCACAGTCTGAAAGACGTGTTGGTTAGGGTGCATTGGCCGTGCTACATCCTCCCTCAGTGTACCCGAACAGGCGACTAGGGGATTTTCACACTAACTTCATTGCATTGTTAATGTAAGCCTACTTGTGACACTAATAAATAAACTTTAGAGAAAAGAAACTTTCTATCTTTGATAGAGAGGTTAAGATGATTCCATTTCACATCTTCCTGCTTTGGGGAAATGGGAGTTATCTTTGCATTTACAAGGATATGGGGAGGGAGGTGTTTGAATGGACATTCAGCTTTTTGGGTGATTAAAGTGTTAATTTGTTTCCAGAAGCTGTTTACAGTGATTGTCCCGAGAGATTGTATTGTTTCAGTGATGTCGACGTCTCCAATACTTCAGACAGAGGAAGGAAACAATATACAAAAGGAAAGATTGGGGGATTCACTACATTGAAGGTGTGAGGCCTCATCACTCTCTGTCTGGTTTTGTTCTGAAATCTTTACATTTTTAAACACTGAAACCTCTTGCCCTTGTTGGGAATATCAGTGCGGTTTGAGAAAAGCAAACACTGATCCCACGCTAAACACCCCCCCAACACAGGACTGAGCAGAGAGTGTGAAATGGAACTGCTGTCAGAGTGGATTATTGTTATAGATGGATAAGAAACACTCCTCCATTTTCAAACCTGTCTCCTGTTTCTGTAGCGTTTCGGGCTCCCCTGACACATAAGTACAGAGAGAGACACAAAGATACAGAGAGAGAGACACACAAAGATACAGAGTGAGAGAGACACAAACATACAGAGACAGAGACACACAAAAATACAGAGAGAGGAACACAGATACAGAAAGAGACAAGGGAGACACAGAGAGAGGGAGACACAGAGAGAGAGACACACAGAAAGAGAGAGACAGAGAGAAAGAGTGACAGAGAGAAAGAGTGACAGAGAGAAAGAGTGACAGAGGGAGAGGGACACAGAGAGAGAGACAGACAGAGAGAGAGACGGACAGAGAGAGAGAGTGAGACAGAGAGAGAGAGACAGAGAGAGAGACAGAGAGAACGAGACAGAGAGAGAGAGAAAGATAGAGCGAGAAAGAGAGAGAGAGAGATAGAGAGAGGGAGAGAGAGAGAGACAGACAGAGACACACAGAGAGGGAGACAGAGATAGAGCGCGACAGAGACAGAGTGACACAGAGAGAGAGAGAGACACACACAAAGAGAGAGAGAGACAGAGAGAGAGAGAGAGAAAGAGAGAGGGACAGAGGGAGACACATTGAGAGAGAGAGAGACAGATACAGAGAGAGAGACCGACAGAGACAGACAGAGAGAGACAGAGCCGCAAAGAGAGAGAGACAGAGCGAGAGGGGGCCAGAAAGAGAGAGAGAAACAGAGAGACAGAGATAGAGAGAGACAGAGAGAGAGAGAGACAAAGACGGAGAGAGACAAAAACGGAGAGAGACAAAAACGGAAAGAGACAGAGAGAGACAAAGACGGAGAGAGACAGAGAGAGAGGGAGACAGAGAGGGAGGGAGACAGAGAGGGAGGGAGACAGAGAGGGAGGGAGACAGAGAGGGAGGGAGACAGAGAGGGAGGGAGACAGAGAGGGAGGGAGACAGAGAGGGAGGGAGACAGAGAGGGAGGGAGACAGAGAGGGAGGGAGACAGAGAGGGAGGGAGACACAGAGGGAGGGAGACACAGAGGGAGGGAGACACAGAGGGAGGGAGACACAGAGGGAGGGAGACACAGAGGGAGGGAGACACAGAGGGAGGGAGACACAGAGGGAGGGAGACACAGAGGGAGGGAGACACAGAGGGAGGGAGGCACAGAGGGAGGGAGGCACAGAGGGAGGGAGGCACAGAGGGAGGGAGGCACAGAGGGAGGGAGGCACAGAGGGAGGGAGGCACAGAGGGAGGGAGGCACAGAGGGAGGGAGGCACAGAGGGAGGGAGGCACAGAGGGAGGGAGGCACAGAGGGAGGGAGGCACAGAGGGAGGGAGGCACAGAGGGAGGGAGGCACAGAGGGAGGGAGGCACAGAGGGGGAGGGAGGCACAGAGGGAGGGAGGCACAGAGGGAGGGAGGCACAGAGGGAGGGAGGCACAGAGGGAGGGAGGCACAGAGGGAGGGAGGCACAGAGGGAGGGAGGCACAGAGGGAGGGAGGCACAGAGGGAGGGAGGCACAGAGGGAGGGAGGCACAGAGGGAGGGAGGCACAGAGGGAGGGAGGCACAGAGGGAGGGAGGCACAGAGGGAGGGAGGCACAGAGGGAGGGAGGCACAGAGGGAGGGAGGCACAGAGGGAGGGAGGCACAGAGGGAGGGAGGCACAGAGGGAGGGAGGCACAGAGGGAGGGAGGCACAGAGGGAGGGAGGCACAGAGGGAGGGAGGCACAGAGGGAGGGAGGCACAGAGGGAGGGAGGCACAGAGGGAGGGAGGCACAGAGGGAGGGAGGCACAGAGGGAGGGAGACACAGAGGGAGGGAGACACAGAGGGAGGGAGACACAGAGGGAGGGAGACACAGAGGGAGGGAGACACAGAGGGAGGGAGACACAGAGGGAGGGAGACACAGAGGGAGGGAGACACAGAGGGAGGGAGACACAGAGGGAGGGAGACACAGAGGGAGGGAGACACAGAGGGAGGGAGACACAGAGGGAGGGAGACACAGAGGGAGGGAGACACAGAGGGAGGGAGACACAGAGGGAGGGAGACACAGAGGGAGGGAGACACAGAGGGAGGGAGACACAGAGGGAGGGAGGGAGACACAGAGGGAGGGAGGCACAGAGGGAGGGAGACACAGAGGGAGGGAGACACAGAGGGAGGGAGACACAGAGGGAGGGAGACACAGAGGGAGGGAGACACAGAGGGAGGGCGACACAGAGGGAGGGAGACACAGAGGGAGGGAGACACAGAGGGAGGGGGACAGAGAGAGAGAGAGGGACAGAGAGAGAGAGGGACAGAGAGAGAGAGGGAGTGTTTCTGAATTCTGCTCCGACAAGTCTAAAATCCTCAACATTGTTTGGAGTCCAATGTCCCCAAGTCCTGGACTCCCCAACCAGCAGGAAAAGTTGTTCTTTATCAGTCCTCTCCATTCCCCTTATTATCTTGAAGTGTTTGATCCAATCATCCCGTAGCCTAAATTCCAGCATTACAGAGTAACACTTCAACTACACTTTTCAACAAACAATCCCAAACCAAATACAGAACAGGGTTCATAGAATCCTGCAGTGTAGGAGGCCATTCGGCCTATCGAGTCTGCACTGACCACAATCCCACCCAGGCCCCATCCCTATCATCCCATACATTTACCTCAGCTAACCCTCCTGACACTAAGGGACAATTTAGCTTGGCCAATCCACCTAACCTGTACACCTGATAGAAGTCTGCCAGATTATGAGGGGCATGGACAGAGTGGATCGTCAGAAGCTTTTTCCCAGGGTGGAAGAGTTATTACTCGGGGGCATAGGTTTAAGATGCGAGGGGCAAGGTTTAAAGGAGATGTGGGAGGAAAGTTTTTTTACACAGAGGGTGGTGGGTGCCTGGAACACGTTGCCGTGGGAGGTAGTGGAAACGGATACGATTGTGACTTTTCAAGGGCGTCTTGACAAAGACATGAATAAGATGGGAATGGAGGGATATGGTCCCCGGAAGGGTAGGGGGTTTTAGTTCAGTCAGGCAGCATGGTCGGTGCAGGCTTGGAGAGCTGAAAGACCTGTCCCCGTGCTGTAATTTTCTTTGTTCTATCTTTGGAGTGTGGGATGAAACCGGAGCACCCGGAGTAAACTTCAGCTTCTGTCCATGTTCAGGACACTGCAGGTAACAGAAAATGATTCACTCTGGTCTGCGATTGTACATCTCGTGTGTGTCTCAGTGTCAGCTCTGAAACATGTACAGCACAATCCCATCCTGTTTCTGTGTCTCTCTGCCTCTGTATCTGTATCTCTCCCTCTCGCTCCATCTCTCTCCCCAGGACTGAAACAAACTAGAGTTTAAATCCCACACTGGGATGCTGTTCAATGTGAGTTCAGTTTTCCCAGAAATAAAAATCCTCATAGCTGCGTATCTGTCACATTTAAAATACTAACGTTACTTTGGTGAAGAGACAACTCTGTCAGAAATATCTCAGTGCTGCGTTCACACGAAATGGCCACTGGGAAGAAACGCCAAATGGCTGCCTGATATTTGTGGATATTTTTCACAGATTCCCAGAAAGGGAGAGATGGACAGAAGACACAGACACAGAGAGTGAGAAAAAGAGAGAGACACAGATTGATGGAGGTATAAAAGGTTTCCCTTTACCCGCACATGATTTAACTTGTTCCCAGTTGGTTTATGGATTCTCTCATCAACTTATTGTCCAAAGTGCATCACTTCACATTTCTCAGTGTTGAAGTTAACTGTCTGTCCGTTTCATTTCAATCTCCTCTGCACCCGCTCTCAAACACAAATAATTGTCTGGTAGAAAGTGAGAAGGAGCCTCGACAGAGAGGTTGGGAAGGATTGAATGGGGAGAGGCAGAAACCCTCAACACATTTCAAAACGACACTGATTTCCACTTGAAGGAATAACTTCTCCACCCCAACACTATCGCGTCATTCTCGATAAGCCCATGCTGCCCGTGTTCTGTGATAAATTACACGCAAGTGAAAAGATAATTTTAAATAGTGGGGTTACATTTGCCACCCCCCAATCTGTAGGAAGTGCTCCAGAGTCTATAGAATTTTGGAAGATGACCAGCAATGCATCCAATATTTCCAGCGCCGCTTCCTTTAATACTCTGGGATGTAGATTATCAGGCCCTGGGGCTTTGTCAGCCTTTAACCCCATTCATTCCCCCAGCACCATTTTCTTACTAATACTGATTTCCTTCAATTCAATTCCACCCTCTCACTAAACCATTGGTTCCCTAACATTTCTGCCAGGTTATCTGTGCCTCTTTTGTGAAGACAGAACCAAAGTATACGTTCAATTCTTCTGCCATTTCTTTGCTCCCCATTATAATTTCCCCGGAGAGATGGAGAGAGGCAGAGTCACTGAGAGATAGGGATGAGATAGTAATGCAGAGAGTAACAGTGAGATATTCAGGTGGGCAAGCAGCTAATAGTGGGGTACAACAAGGATCACTCCAAAGCCACAGATATTGCCTCATGTTGCCGCTGTCGCCATTTACCTTAAATCAGCATCCTCTGCTTCCCAACCTTTCCCCCAATGTGCCGATTATCTCAATGCCGATCCTCTCAGTCCCGGGACATCACTGCAGGAGTTCCTCAGGGTGAGTGTCCGAGGCCCCAACCATCTTCAGCTGCTCCATCACTGACCTTCCCTCCATAGGTGAGATGTCCGCTGATGATCGCACCATTCACAACTCCTCAGATTGTGAAATAGTCAATGCAGAAATACTGAGCAGGACAGGCAGCATCTGTGTAAAGAGAAGCAGATTCTGGGACTGGGGGACTGAGAGACAGGAAGATAGTGAAACACACACAAACTCACTGACAACAAACGCAGTGATGCACACACACACACACAGATACACGCACAGTCTCACACACACACACACACACACACACACAGATACACACACAGTCTCACACACAGACACACACACACACAGATAGAGAACTCTCCCACAGTCTCACTCACAATATCCTAATCCCCCTGGCATTAAGGGGCAATTTATCATGGGCAATCAACCTAACGCACGCATCTTTGGAGTGTGGGAGGAAACCGGAGCACCCGGAGGAAACACACACAGACACGGGGAGAACGTGCAAACTCCACACAGACAGTCACCCGAGACCGGAATTGAACCCAGGTCCGTTGCACTGTGAGGCAGCAGAGCGAACCACTGTACCACCCATGTTGTCCTTCATTGCAAGAGGGTTCGAGTAGAAGAGCAAGGATGTCTTACTGCAGCTGGACAGAGCCTCGGTGAGACCACACCTGGAGTCTTGTGTACAGTGTTCCTCTCCTTATCTGAGGGAGGATGTACTTGCCACAGAGGGAGAGCAGTGAATGTTCACCAGACTGATTCCTGGGATGGCAGCATTGATGTCTGAGGGGAGATTGGGTCGGCTGGGCCTGTATTCACTGGAATGGAGAAGAGTGAGCGGGGATCTAATTGAAAGGTATAAAATTCTGACAGTGCTGGACAGGCTGGATACAGGGATATTGTTTCCTCCGGCTGGGGGTGTCTGGAACAAGGGGTCACAGTCTCAGGATACGGGGGAGGCCATTTGGGACTGAGATGACAAAGAGAGAGAGACAGAGACGCAAAGAGAGAGAGACAGAGCGAGAGGGGGCCAGAAAGAGAGAGAGAAACAGAGAGACAGAGAGAGAGACAGAGACAGAGAGAGAGACAGAGACGGAGAGAGACAAAGACGGAGAGAGACAAAGACGGAGAGAGACAAAGACGGAGAGAGACAAAGACGGAGAGAGACAAAGACGGAGAGAGACAAAGACGGAGAGAGACAAAGACGGAGAGAGACACAGAGGGAGGGAGACAGAGAGAGAGGGAGACAGAGAGGGAGGGAGACAGAGAGGGAGGGAGACAGAGAGAGAGGGAGACAGAGAGAGAGGGAGACAGAGAGGGAGGGAGACAGAGAGGGAGGGAGACAGAGAGGGAGGGAGACAGAGAGGGAGGGAGACAGAGAGGGAGGGAGACAGAGAGGGAGGGAGACAGAGAGGGAGGGAGACACAGAGGGAGGGAGACACAGAGGGAGGGAGACACAGAGGGAGGGAGACACAGAGGGAGGGAGACACAGAGGGAGGGAGACACAGAGGGAGGGAGACACAGAGGGAGGGAGACACAGAGGGAGGGAGACACAGAGGGAGGGAGACACAGAGGGAGGGAGACACAGAGGGAGGGAGACACAGAGGGAGGGAGACACAGAGGGAGGGAGACACAGAGGGAGGGAGACACAGAGGGAGGGAGACACAGAGGGAGGGAGACACAGAGGGAGGGAGACACAGAGGGAGGGAGACACAGAGGGAGGGAGACACAGAGGGAGGGGGACAGAGAGAGAGAGGGACAGAGAGAGAGAGGGAGTGTTTCTGAATTCCGCTCCGACAAGTCTAAAATCCTCAACATTGTTTGAAGTCCAATGTCCCCAAGTCCTGGACTCCCCAACCAGCAGGAAAAGTTGTTCTTTATCAGTCCTCTCCATTCCCCTTATTATCTTGAAGTGTTTGATCCAATCATCCCGTAGCCTAAATTCCAGCATTACAGAGTAACACTTCAACGACACTTTTCAACAAACAATCCCAAACCAAATACAGAACAGGGTTCATAGAATCCTGCAGTGCAGGAGGCCATTCGGCCCATCGAGTCTGCACTGACCACAATCCCACCCAGGTCCCATCCCTATCATCCCATACATTTACCTCAGCTAATACTCCTGACACTAAGGGACAATTTAGCTTGGCCAATCCACCTAACCTGTACACCTGATAGAAGTCTGCCAGATTATGAGGGGCATGGACAGAGTGGATCGTCAGAAGCTTTTTCCCAGGGTGGAAGAGTTATTACTCGGGGGCATAGGTTTAAGGTGCGAGGGGCAAGGTTTAAAGGAGATGTGGGAGGAAAGTTTTTTTGCACAGAGGGTGGTGGGTGCCTGGAACTCGTTGCCGGGGGAGGAAGTGTAAACGGATACGATTGTGACTTTTCAAGGGCGTCTTGACAAAGACATGAATAAGATGGGAATGGAGGGATATGGTCCCCGGAAGGGTAGGGGGTTTTAGTTCAGTCAGGCAGCATGGTCGGTGCAGGATTGGAGAGCTGAAAGACCTGTTCCCGTGCTGTAATTTTCTTTGTTCTATCTTTGGAGTGTGGGATGAAACCGGAGCACCCGGAGTAAACTTCAGCTTCTGTCCATGTCCAGGACACTGCAGGTAACAGAGAATGATTCACTCTGGTCTGCGATTGTACATCTCGTGTGTGTCTCAGTGTCAGCTCTGAAACATGTACAGCACAATCCCATCCTGTTTCTGTGTCTCTCTGCCTCTGTATCTGTATCTCTCCCTCTCGCTCCATCTCTCTCCCCAGGACTGAAACAAACTAGAGTTTAAATCCCACACTGGGATGCTGTTCAATGTGAGTTCAGTTTTCCCAGAAATAAAAATCCTCATAGCTGCGTATCTGTCACATTTCAAATACTAACATTACTTGAGTGAAGAGACAACTCTGTCAGAAATATCTCAGTGCTGCGTTCACACGAAATGGCCACTGGGAAGAAACGCCAAATGGCTGCCTGATATTTGTGGATATTTTTCACAGATTTCCAGAAAGGGAGAGATGGACAGAAGACACAGACACAGAGAGTGAGAAAAAGAGAGAGACACAGATTGATGGAGGTATAAAAGGTTTCCCTTTACCTGCACATGATTTAACTTGTTCCCAGTTGGTTTATGGATTCTCTCCTCAACTTATTGTCCAAAGTGCATCACTTCACATTTCTCAGTGTTGGAGTTAACTGTCTGTCCGTTTCATTTCAATCTCCTCTGCACCCGCTCTCAAACACAAATAATTGTCTGGTAGAAAGTGAGAAGGAGCCTCGATAGAGAGGTTGGGAAGGATTGAATGGGGAGAGGCAGAAACCCTCAACACATTTCAAAACGACACTGATTTCCACTTGAAGGAATAACTTCTCCACCCCAACACTATCCCGTCATTCTCGATAAGCCCATGCTGCCCGTGTTCTGTGATAAATTACACGCAAGTGAAAAGATGATTTTAAATAGTGGGGTTACATTTGCCACCCCCCAATCTGTAGGAACTGCTCCAGAGTCTATAGAATTTTGGAAGATGACCAGCAATGCATCCAATATTTCCAGCGCCGCTTCCTTTAATACTCTGGGATGTAGATTATCAGGCCCTGGGGCTTTGTCAGCCTTTAACCCCATTCATTCCCCCAGCACCATTTTCTTACTAATACTGATTTCCTTCAATTCAATTCCACACTCTCACTAAACCATTGGTTCCCTAACATTTCTGCCAGGTTATCTGTGCCTCTTTTGTGAAGACAGAACCAAAGTATATGTTCAATTCTTCTGCCATTTCTTTGCTCCCCATTATAATTTCCCCGGAGAGATGGAGAGAGGCAGAGTCACTGAGAGATAGGGATGAGAGAGTAATGCAGAGAGTAACAGTGAGATATTCAGGTGGGCAAGCAGCTAATAGTGGGGTACAACAAGGATCACTCCAAAGCCACAGATATTGCCTCATGTTGCCGCTGTCGCCATTTACCTTAAATCAGCATCCTCTGCTTCCCAAGCTTTCCCCCAATGTGCCGATTATCTCAAAGCCGATCCTCTCAGTCCTGGGACATCACTGCAGGAGTTCCTCAGGGTGAGTGTCCGAGGCCCCAACCATCTTCAGCTGCTCCATCACTGACCTTCACTCCATAGGTGAGATGTTCGCTGATGATCGCACCATTCACAACTCCTCAGATTGTGAAATAGTCAATGCCGGAATACTGAGCAGGACAGGCAGCATCTGTGTAAAGAGAAGCAGATTCTGGGACTGGGGGACTGAGAGACAGGAAGATAGTGAAACACACACAAACTCACTGACAACAAACGCAGTGATGCACACACACACACACACACACAGATACACGCACAGTCTCACACACAGACACACACACACACACACACAGATAGAGAACACTCCCACAGTCTCACTCACAATATCCTAATCCCCCTGGCATTAAGGGGCAATTTATCATGGGCAATCAACCTAACGCACGCATCTTTGGAGTGTGGGAGGAAATCGGAGCACATGGAGGAAACACACACAGACACGGGGAGAACGTGCAAACTCCACACAGACAGGCACCCGAGACCGGAATTGAACCCAGGTCCGTTGCACTGTGAGGCAGCAGAGCTAACCACTGTACCACCCATGTTGTCCTTCATTGCAAGAGGGTTCGAGTAGAAGAGCAAGGATGTCTTACTGCAGCTGGACAGGGCCTCGGTGAGACCACACCTGGAGTCTTGTGTACAGTGTTCCTCTCCTTATCTGAGGAAGGATGTACTTGCCACAGAGGGAGAGCAGTGAATGTTCACCAGACTGATTCCTGGGATGGCAGCATTGATGTCTGAGGGGAGATTGGGTCGGCTGGGCCTGTATTCACTGGAATGGAGAAGAGTGAGCGGGGATCTAATTGAAAGGTATAAAATTCTGACAGTGCTGGACAGGCTGGATACAGGGATATTGTTTCCTCCGGCTGGGGGTGTCTGGAACAAGGGGTCACAGTCTCAGGATACGGGGGAGGCCATTTGGGACTGAGATGAGGGGAAACCTCTTCACTCAGAGGGTGGTGAACCTGTGGAATTCTCTCCCACAGAAAGCTGTGGAGACCAAGTCACTGAATATATTTAAGAAGGAAACAGATAGATTTCTAGACTCTAAAGGTGTCGAGGTGTATGGGGAGAGCGCTGGGGTATGGCATTGAGACAGAGGATCGGCCATGATAGTGTTGAATGGTGGGTCAGGCTCGAAGGGCTGAATGGCCTCTTCCTCCTCCTATTTTCTATGTTGACGTGACCGCCCCAAGTCTGTTTGGGCCTCCACTCTTTCCAGCAATTGGAGATAACTTTCTTCACTGTCCACTATGCCACCAATCTTGGTGTAGTCTGCAAACCTACTAACCATGCCCCCTATATTCTCATCCAAATCATTAATATAAATGACAAATAACAATGGGCCCAGCACTGATCACTGAGGCACACTGCTGATCACAGGCCTCCAGTTTGAAAAACAACCTTCTACAACCACCCTCTGGCTTCTGTCAAGAAGCCAATTTTGTATCCATTTAGATACCTCACCCTGGATCCCGTGAGATTTAACCTTATGCAACAACCTACCATGCGGTACCTTGTCAAAGGCCTTTCTAAAGTCCATGTAAACAACATCAACTGCACTGCCCTCATCTACCTTCTTGGTTTCCCCTTCAAAAAACTCAATTAAATTTGTGGGACATGATTTTCCACTCACAAAGCCATGCTGACTGTCCCTAGTCTAATCAGTGCCTTAGGTGATTTAGTCATGGTAAATGCACGGGCTTATGGGGATAGGGTGGAGGGGACAGGATAGGGTGGAGGGGAGGGCCTGGGTAGGCTGTTCTTTCAGAGAGACAGTGCAGACTCGATGGGCGGAATGGCCTCCTTCTGCACTGCAGGGATTCTATGAGAGACCTTTGCATGGTCCTGCCCTGCCTGTTACAATTCCCAAGGTGGGCGGGATGGGAAACTTCCACACTAAGTGTCAACTTAGCACGGCCAATCCACCTAACCTATTCAACTTTGGGCACTAAGTGGCAACGTAGCATGGTCAATTCACCAAATCTTCACATTTTTGGACACTAAGGGGCAATTTACCATGGGTAATCCACCTAACCTACTCATCATTGGACACCAGGGAACAACTTAACATGGCCAATCCACCCAACACGCACACCGTTGAATCTCAAGGGGCAATTTAGCATGGCCAATCCACCTAACATGCAGATATTTGGACATTAAGGGGCGATTTAGCATGGCCAATTCACCCAAGCTTCGCATTTTTGGACTCTTAAGGGCAATTTAGCATGGCAATCCACCTAACCTACACATCATCCTGTCTCTCTCTCTTTATATCTCTTTGTATGTTCGTGTGTGTCTCTCTATCTCTCTGACGCTCTCTGAATAGATCTGTGTGTGTGTCTCTGTCACTCACTCTCTTTCTGAATATATCTGTGCATCTGTTTTGCTGTCTCTCTCCCTTAGTCACTTACCCTCTCCCTCCCTCTGTCTCTCTACCTTCTCTCCTCACCCTCCATCACCCCCTCTCTCTGTATGTTGGTCTGTACATCTATATGTGTGTGTTAGTCTTTCTATGTATCTATCTGTCTTACTGTGTTTCTCTCTCTCCCTCTCCCTGTGTATTTGTGGGTGCCTGTCTGTGTGTCTTTCTATATATTTCTGAGTATCTGAGAATATCTGCCTCTGTATATATCGCAGCATATCTGTGTGTGTGTCTCCATATATCTATGTGTGTCTATGTATAGATGCTGGCACGGTGGCATAGTGGTTAGCACAATTACCACACACCGCCAGGGACCCAGGTTCGATTCCCGGCTCGGGTCACTGTCTGTGTGGAGTCTGCACGTTCTCCCCGTGTCTGCGTGGGTTTCCTCCGAGTGCTCTGGTTTCCTCCCACAGTCTGAAAGACGTGTTGGTTAGGGTGCATTGGCCGTGCTACATCCTCCCTCAGTGTACCCGAACAGGCGACTAGGGGATTTTCACACTAACTTCATTGCATTGTTAATGTAAGCCTACTTGTGACACTAATAAATAAACTTTAGAGAAAAGAAACTTTCTATCTTTGATAGAGAGGTTAAGATGATTCCATTTCATATCTTCCTGCTTTGGGGAAATGGGAGTTATCTTTGCATTTACAAGGATATGGGGAGGGAGGTGTTTGAATGGACATTCAGCTTTTTGGGTGATTAAAGTGTTAATTTGTTTCCAGAAGCTGTTTACAGTGATTGTCCCGAGAGATTGTATTGTTTCAGTGATGTCGACGTCTCCAATACTTCAGACAGAGGAAGGAAACAATATACAAAAGGAAAGATTGGGGGAATCACTACATTGAAGGTGTGAGGCCTCATCACTCTCTGTCTGGTTTTGTTCTGAAATCTTTACATTTTTAAACACTGAAACCTCTTGCCCTTGTTGGGAATATCACTGCGGTTTGAGAAAAGCAAACACTGATCCCACGCTAAACACCCCCCCAACACAGGACTGAGCAGAGAGTGTGAAATGGAACTGCTGTCAGAGTGGATTATTGTTATAGATGGATAAGAAACACTCCTCCATTTTCAAACCTGTCTCCTGTTTCTGTAGCGTTTCGGGCTCACCTGACACACAAGTACAGAGAGAGACACAAAGATACAGAGAGAGAGACACACAAAGATACAGAGTGAGAGAGACACAAACATACAGAGACAGAGACACACAAAAATACAGAGAGAGGAACACAGATACAGAAAGAGACAAGGGAGACACAGAGAGAGGGAGACACAGAGAGACACACAGAAAGAGAGAGACAGAGAGAGAGAGAGACAGAGAGACAGAGTGACAGAGAGAAAGAGTGACAGAGAGAAAGAGTGACAGAGGGAGAGGGACACAGAGAGAGAGACAGACAGAGAGAGAGACAGACAGAGAGAGAGACAGACAGACAGAGAGTGAGACAGAGAGAGAGAGACAGAGAGAGAGACAGAGAGAACGAGACAGAGAGAGAGAGAAAGATAGAGCGAGAAAGAGAGATAGAGAGAGGGAGAGAGAGAGAGAGACAGACAGAGAGACACAGAGAGGGAGAGAGAGATAGAGCGCGACAGAGACAGAGTGACACAGAGGAGAGAGAGAGACACACAAAGAGAGAGAGAGAGAGAAAGAGAGAGGGACAGAGAGAGACACAGTGAGAGAGAGGGACAGATACAGAGAGAGAGACAGACAGAGACAGACAGAGAGAGACAGAGCCGCAAAGAGAGAGAGACAGAGCGAGAGGGGGCCAGAAAGAGAGAGAGAAACAGAGAGACAGAGACAGAGAGAGACAGAGAGAGAGAGAGACAAAAACGGAGAGAGACAAAGACGGAGAAGAACAAAGACGGAGAGAGACAAAGACGGAGAGAGACAGAGAGAGACAAAGACGGAGAGAGACAGAGAGAGAGGGAGACAGAGAGGGAGGGAGACAGAGAGGAAGGGGAGACACAGAGGGAGGGAGACACAGAGGGAGGGAGACACAGAGGGAGGGAGACACAGAGGGAGGGAGACACAGAGGGAGGCACAGAGGGAGGGAGACACAGAGGGAGGGAGACACAGAGGGAGGGAGACACAGAGGGAGGGAGACACAGAGGGAGGGAGACACAGAGGGAGGGAGACACAGAGGGAGAGAGACACAGAGGGAGGGAGACAGAGACAGAGGGACAGAGAGAGAGAGAGAGAGAGTGAGAC
Organism: Mustelus asterias; assembly: GCF_964213995.1. NCBI lineage: Eukaryota > Metazoa > Chordata > Chondrichthyes > Carcharhiniformes > Triakidae > Mustelus > Mustelus asterias. The sequence goes on along the minus strand of NW_027593802.1, from coordinate 260 downwards.
AGACCAAGAGAGAGACAGTGAGAGAGACAGAGACACAGAGAGAGGGAGAGACAGAGAGAGGGAGAGGCAGAGAGAGGGAGAGGCAGAGAGAGGGAGAGACAGAGAGAGGGAGAGACAGAGAGAGGGAGAGACAGAGAGAGGAGAGACAGAGAGAGGGAGAGACAGAGAGAGGGAGAGACAGAGAGAGGGAGAGACAGAGAGAGGGAGAGACAGAGAGAAGGAGAGACTGAGGGAGGGAGAGACTGAGAGAGAGAGAGACA
>NW_027593801.1:0-26877 GCF_964213995.1 Mustelus asterias | reverse complement strand
CTCCCTCCCCGGGGGCACTCTCCCTCCCCGGCACTCCTCCCTCCCCGGCACTCTCCCTCCCCGGCACTCTCCCTCCCCGGCACTCTCCCTCCCCGGCACTCTCCTCCCCGGCACTCTCCCTCCCGGCACCTCTCCCCTCCCCGGCACTCTCCCTCCCCGGCACTCTCCCTCCCCGGCACTCTCCCTCCCCGGCACTCTCCCTCCCCGGCACTCTCCCTCCCCGGCACTCTCCCTCCCCGGCACTCTCCCTCCCCGGCACTCTCCCTCCCCGGCACTCTCCCTCCCCGGCACTCTCCCTCCCCGGCACTCTCCCTCCCCGGCACTCTCCCTCCCCGGCACTCTCCCTCCCCGGCACTCTCCCTCCCCGGCACTCTCCCTCCCCGGCACTCTCCCTCCCCGGCACTCTCCCTCCCGGCACTCTCCCTCCCCGGCACTCTCCCTCCCCGGCACTCTCCCTCCCCGGCACTCTCCCTCCCCGGCACTCTCCCTCCCCGGCACTCTCCCTCCCCGGCACTCTCCCTCCCCGGCACTCTCCCTCCCCGGCACTCTCCCTCCCCGGCACTCTCCCTCCCCGGCACTCTCCCTCCCCGGCACTCTCCCTCCCCGGCACTCTCCCTCCCGGCACTCTCCCTCCCCGGCACTCTCCCTCCCCGGCACTCTCCCTCCCCGGCACTCTCCCTCCCGGCACTCTCCCTCCCCGGCACTCTCCCTCCCCGGCACTCTCCCTCCCCGGCACTCTCCCTCCCCGGCACTCTCCCTCCCCGGCACTCTCCCTCCCCGGCACTCTCCCTCCCCGGCACTCTCCCTCCCCGGCACTCTCCCTCCCCGGCACTCTCCCTCCCCGGCACTCTCCCTCCCCGGCACTCTCCCTCCCCGGCACTCTCCCTCCCCGGCACTCTCCCTCCCCGGCACTCTCCCTCCCGGCACTCTCCCTCCCCGGCACTCTCCCTCCCCGGCACTCTCCCTCCCCGGCACTCTCCCTCCCCGGCACTCTCCCTCCCCGGCACTCTCCCTCCCCGGCACTCTCCCTCCCCGGCACTCTCCCTCCCCGGCACTCTCCCTCCCCGGCACTCTCCCTCCCCGGCACTCTCCCTCCCCGGCACTCTCCTCCCCGGCACTCTCCCTCCCCGGCACTCTCCCTCCCCGGCACTCTCCCTCCCCGGCACTCTCCCTCCCCGGCACTCTCCCTCCCCGGCACTCTCCCTCCCCGGCACTCTCCCTCCCCGGCACTCTCCCTCCCCGGCACTCTCCCTCCCCGGCACTCTCCCTCCCCGGCACTCTCCCTCCCGGCACTCTCCCTCCCCGGCACTCTCCCTCCCCGGCACTCTCCCTCCCCGGCACTCTCCCTCCCCGGCACTCTCCCTCCCCGGCACTCTCCCTCCCCGGCACTCTCCCTCCCGGCACTCTCCCTCCCCGGCACTCTCCCTCCCCGGCACTCTCCCTCCCCGGCACTCTCCCTCCCCGGCACTCTCCCTCCCCGGCACTCTCCCTCCCCGGCACTCTCCCTCCCCGGCACTCTCCCTCCCCGGCACTCTCCCTCCCCGGCACTCTCCCTCCCCGGCACTCTCCCTCCCCGGCACTCTCCCCCCGCACCTCCTCCCCGGCACTCTCCCTCCCCGGCACTCTCCCTCCCGGCACTCTCCCTCCCCGGCACTCTCCCTCCCCGGCACTCTCCCTCCCCGGCACTCTCCCTCCCCGGCACTCTCCCTCCCCGGCACTCTCCCTCCCCGGCACTCTCCCTCCCCGGCACTCTCCCTCCCCGGCACTCTCCCTCCCCGGCACTCTCCCTCCCCGGCACTCTCCCTCCCCGGCACTCTCCCTCCCCGGCACTCTCCCTCCCCGGCACTCTCCCTCCCCGGCACTCTCCCTCCCCGGCCCTCTCCCTCCCCGGCACTCTCCCTCCCCGGCACTCTCCCTCCCCGGCACTCTCCCTCCCCGGCACTCTCCCTCCCCGGCACTCTCCCTCCCCGGCACTCTCCCTCCCCGGCACTCTCCCCCCCGCATCTCCCCGGCACTCTCCCTCCCCGGCACTCTCCCTCCCCGGCACTCTCCCTCCCCCGGCACTCTCCCTCCCCGGCACTCTCCCTCCCCGGCACTCTCTCTCCCTCCCCCGCACTCTCCCTCCCCCGCACTCTCCCTCCCCGCACTCTCCTCCCTCGCACTCTCTCCTCCTCGCACTCTCCCTCCCGCTCTACCCCCGCACTCTCTCTCCCTCGCACTCCCCTCTCTCCCTCGCACTCTCTCTCCCTCGCACTCTCTCTCCCTCGCACTCTCTCTCCCTCGCACTCTCTCTCCCTCGCACTCTCTCTCCCTCGCACTCTCTCTCCCTCGCACTCTCTCTCCCTCGCACTCTCCCTCGCACTCTCTCTCCCTCGCACTCTCTCTCTCTCACATTCTCTCTCGCACTCTCCCTCTCTCGCACAGACTCTCTCTCACTCTGTCACACGCTCTCTCAGACGCTCTCTCAGACGCTCTCTCACACTCTCCCTCACACTCTCCCTCACACGCTCTCTCTTGCACTCTCTCTCACACGCTCGCTCTCACTCTCTCTCACACGCTCTCTCTTGCACTCTCTCTCACACGCTCGCTCTCACTCTCTCTCACACGCTCGCTCTCACTCTCTCTCACACGCTCGCTCTCACTCTCTCTCACACGCTCGCTCTCACTCTCTCTCACACGCTCGCTCTCACTCTCTCTCACACGCTCGCTCTCACTCTCTCTCACACGCTCCCTCACACGCTCTCTCGTGCCCTCTCGTGCCCTCTCGCGCCCTCTCCGCGCCCTCTCCCGCGCCCTCTCCGCGCCCTCTCTCGCGCCCTCTCTCGCGCCCTCTCCCGCGCCCTCTCCCGCGCCCTCTCCCGCGCCCTCTCCCGCCCTCTCCCGCGCCCTCTCCCGCGCCCTCTCCCGCGCCCTCTCCCGCCCTCCCCTCCCGCACCCCTCTCGCGCCCTCTCGCACGCGCTCTCGCACGCACTCTCACATGCTCTCTCTCACTCTCATACTCTCTGTCGCACTATCTCACACTCTCTCTCACACTCCCTCTCTCACTCTCTCACTCTCTCTCTCTCTCACTCACTCTCTCACTCACTCTCTCACTCTCTCTCACTCTCTCTCTCTCACTCTCTCTCACTCTCTCTCTCACTCTCTCTCACTCTCTCTCACACACTCGCCCTCACACCCGCTCTTACACTCCCTCTCACACTCCTTCTCCCCCTCTCTCTCACACACTCCCTCTCGCTCTCTCTCTCACACTCCCTCTCTCTCACTCTCTCTCTCACGCACTCTCTCTTTCTCTCTCTCACACACTCTCTCTCTCACATACTCTCTCTCTCTCACACTCTCTCTCTCTCACACTCTCTCTCTCTCACACTCTCTCTCTCTCACACTCTCTCTCTCTCACACTCTCTCTCTCTCACACTCTCTCTCTCTCACACTCTCTCTCACACTCTCTCTCACACTCTCTCTCACACTCTCTCTCACACTCTCTCTCACACTCACTCACACTCTCCCTCTCTTACACTCTCTCTCTCTTTCTCTCACACTCTCTCTCTCTCACTCTCTCTCACACTCTCTCTCACACACTCTCTCACACACTCTCTCTCACACTCTCTCTCACACTCTCTCTCTCACACTCTCTCTCTCACACTCTCTCTCTCTCACTCTCTCTCTCACTCTCTCTCTCACTCTGTCACACTCTCTGTCACACTCTCTGTCACACTCTCTGTCACACTCTCTGTCACACTCTCTGTCACACTCTCTCTCACACTCTCTCTCACACTCTCTCACACTCTCTCTCACACTCTCTCTCACACTCTCTCTCACACTCTCTCTCTCACACTCTCTCTCCCTCTCACACACTCTCTCTCACACTCTCACACTCTCTCTCTTTCTCTCACACTCTTTCTCTCACTCTCTCTCACTCACTCTCTCCCTCTCAGACTCTCCCTCCCACACACACTCTCTCACATACTCTCTCACACACTCTCTCTCTCACACACTCTCTCTCACTCTCTCTTTCTCTCTCTTTCTCTCACTCTCTCTCTCACTCTCTCTCTCACTCTCTCTCACACTCTCTCTCACTCTCTCTCTCTCTCACACTCTCTCTCAGACTCTCCCTCTCACACTCTCTCTCTCACACTCTCTCTCTCACACTCTCTCTCTCTCGCACTCTCTCACTCTCTCTCTCTCACACTCTCTCTCAGACTCTCCCTCTCACACACTCTCTCACACTCTCTCCCTCTCACACTCTCTCTCTCACACTCTCTCTCTCACACTCTCTCTCTCACACTCTCTCTCTCACACTCTCTCTCTCACACTCTCTCTCTCACACTCTCTCTCTCACACTCTCTCTCTCACACTCTCTCTCTCACACTCTCTCTCTCACTCTCTCTCTCTCTCTCTCTCGCACTCTCTCTCGCACTCTCTCTCGCACTCTCTCTCGCACTCTCTCTCGCACTCTCTCTCGCACTCTCTCTCGCACTCTCTCTCGCACTCTCTCTCGCACTCTCTCTCGCACTCTCTCTCACACTCTCTCTCACACTCTCTCTCTCTCGCACTCTCTCTCACACTCTCTCTCTCTCACACTCTCTCTCACAATCTCTCTCACACTCTCACTCTCTCTCTCGGCAGATTGAAGAATTAAAGAATGAAAATGCTTTGCTGAGGTCGCAGTTACAGCAGCGTGGGATTGAGTTGGTGGGTGAGGTATCGGGACAGTAGGCGGACCCGCCGCCTCTCCATCGCCACGGAACCAACCGGATGAGACTCTTATTTTCCTTTCTGTTCTTTTCCACGAGGAGTCAGCTCCGTGAAGCTTCAGTTTTCTCTTTGTAGTTTGGGGGCTCGGGGGAGGGGGGGGCGGGAGGACAGAAAATAAAAGAGCGAAAGTCACTAGCGTGTGGGGGAGGGGGCCACGGGGGGCGGGGGGAGGGGGGGCTGGAATCTTAGGGACTTGTGTATATTTAGTATGAATAATGCAAATGTTTTTGAGGCATATTATATACCCAATAAAATAAAACCACCAATGGCTGCCCTCTGTACAGGCCTGCCCTTTCTACCCAGCCAATGGCTGAGCTCTACCTAGCAACGTGGACTGTATGGGCCCCACCTTTGGCCTTTGTTGGATATTGGCCAATGGCTGCCTCTCCCCCCCCCCTTCCCCGCCATGACAGATGGTTATGTCTTTGCCTATCCGCTTTGTAAAATGTCCGCCTTTTCCAGGCCCCGTTAGGTTCTTCCCTTTTCCCCCCAGAATGTCTGTTTAGAGATGCCAACTTGGGAGTGGTGGGAACGTCTGCGGTGTTGTGGGGGGTGGGTGGGAGGAGAAGCCAGGAACGAGGCCTCGAGGCCTGGTGACCGGGAAAGCGGAACGTCACCACGCAGGACGGTGGAGGGCCCGGTAACGGAAACAGGGGCCTAGCTAGTCTCCACGGCAACGAGGCAGCCTGTCGGGTTGATGAGGAGCAAAGGTCACCCCGATCTCCTCCACGGGGGCGAATGAAATTGCTCTGGCAAGCCCCGAATGTGGAGGCGAGTTTGAGGGGGCTTGGTGCGACCAAGTCCACCGGACAGAGGGGGAGAAGTTGGCCATTCGGCCCATCGAGTCTGCCCCGCAATTCAATGAGATTGTGACTGATCTAAATAAGAACTAGGAGCAGGAGTTGGCCATCTGGCCCCTCGAGCCTGCTCCGCCATTCAATAAGATCATGGCTGATCTTTTCATGGACTCAGCTCCACTTACCCGCCCGCTCACCATAACCCTTAATTCCTTTACTGTTCAAAAATGGATCTATCCTTGCCTTAAAAACATTCAATGAGGTAGCCTCAACTGCCTCACTGGGCAGGGAATTCCACAGATTCACAACCCTTTGTGTGAAGAAGTTCCTCCTCAACTCAGTCCTCAATCTGCTTCCCCTTATTTTGAGGCCATGCCCTCTGGTTCTAGTTTCACCCGCCAGTGGAAACAACTTCTCTGCTTCTATCTTATCTATTCCCTTCATAATCTTATATGTTTCTATAAGATCGCCCCTCATTCTTCTGAATTCCAATGAGTATAGCCCCAGTCTACTCAGTCTCTCCTCATAAACCAACCCTCTCAACTCCAGAATCAACCCAGTGAATCTCCTCTGCACCCCCTCCAGTGCCAGTATATCCTTTCTCAAGGTGACCAAAACTGTACACAGTACTCCAGGTGTGGCCTCACCAGCACCTTATACAGCTGCAACATAACCTCGCTGTTTTTAAACTCCATCTCTCTAGCAATAAAGGACAAAATTTTTTTACCATTTAAATAATAGTCCATTTTGCTGTTATTCCTACCAAAATGGATGACCTCACATTTACCAACATTGTACTCCATCTGCCAGACCCTCGCCCACTCACTTAGACTATCTATATCCCTTTGCAGACTTTCAGCGTCCTCTGCACACTTTGCTCTGCCACCCATCTTAGTGTCATCTGTGAATTTTGACACACTACACTTGGTCCCCAACTCCAAATCATCTGTGTAAATCGTAAGCAATTGCGGTCCCAACACTGATCCCTGAGGCACACCACTAGTCACTGATCGCCAACCAGAAAAACACCCATTTACCCCCACTCTTTGCTTTCTGTTGGATAACTAATCCTCTATCCATGCTAATACATTACCTGTAACACCGTGCACCTTTATCTTATGTAGCAGTCTTTGGTGCAGCACCTTGTCAAATGCCTTCTGGAAATCCAGATACACCACATCCACAGGTTCCCCATTGTTCACTGCACATGTAATGTTCTCAAAGAATTCCACCAAATTAGTCAAACATGACCTGCCCTTCATGAATCCATGCTGCGTCTTCCCAATGGGACAATTTATATCCAGATGTCTCGCTGTTTCTTCCTTGATGATAGATTCAAGCATTTTCCCCAGTACAGAAGTTAAGCTAACCGGCCTATAGTTACCTGCCTTTTGTCTATTTCCTTTTTTAAACAGTGACGTCACATTTGCTATTTTCCAATCTGCGGGAACCACCCCAGAGTCCAGCGAATTTTGGTAAATTACCACTAGTGCATTTGCTATTTCTCCCACCATCTCTTTTAGTTCCCTGGGATTCATTCCATCAGGACCTGGAGACTTGTCTACCTTTAGCCCCATTAACTTGCCCAACACTACCTCTTTCATGATAATGATAGTTTCTAGGTCGTCACCTGCCATAGCCTTCCTGTCATCAATTTTTGGCATGTTATTTGTGTCTTCCACTGTGAAGACCGACACAAAATACCTGTTCAATGCCTCAGCCATTTTCTCATTTCCTGTTATTACATCCCCCTTCTCATCCTCTAAAGGACCAATGTTCACTTTAGCCACTCTTTTTTGTTTTATATATTTGTAGAAACCTTTGCGATCTGTTTTTATATTCTGAGCGAGTTTACTCTCATAATCCATCTTACTTTTCTTTATCGCTTTTTTCGTGGCTTTCTGCTGACCTTTAAAGATTTCCCAATCCTCTAGTTTCCCACTAATCTTTGCCACTTTGTATGCATTTTCTTTCAATTTGATCCCCTCCTTTATTTCCTTAGATATCCATGGCTGATTATCTCTTTTTCTACAGTCCTTCCTTATCACTGTTAAATACTTTTGCTGAGCACTGTGAAAAGTCGCTTTGAAAGTCCTCCACTGTTCCTCAATTGTCCCATCATAAAGTTTTTGCTCCCAGTCTACCTTAGCCAATGCCTCCCTCATCCCATTTTAGTCTCCTTTGTTTAAGCACAAGACATTGGTATTGGATTTTACCTTCTTACTGCTCCATCTGTATTTGAAATTCAACCATACTGTGATTGCGTCTTCCGAGAGGATCCCTAACTGTAAGATCATTAATTATTCCTGTCTCATTACACAGGACCAGATCTAGGATAGCTTGCTCCCCCATAGGTTCTATTACATACTGTTCAAGGAAGCTATCGCGGATACATTCTCCTCCTCAATGCTGCCTTGACCGACCTGGTTTGACCAACTCACGTGTAGATTAAAATCCCCCATGATAATTGCTGTACCATTTTTACATGCATCAGTTATTTCTTTGTTTATTTCTTGCCCCACCATGACATTATTATTTGGTGGCCTATAGACTACGCCGATCAGTGACTTTTTCTCCTTACTATTTCTAATTTCCACCCAAATGGATTCAACCTTTTCCATAGAACGTATATCATCTCTCACTACCGCCCTGATATCATCCTTAAATATCAGAGCTCCCTTACCTTCCTGTCGATCCCTCCGAACAGTCTGATACCCCTGGATATTTAACTCCCAGTCGTGACCATTCTGCAACCATGTCTCTGTAATGGTCACCAAATCATACTCATTCGCAATGATTTGTGCCGTCAACTCATTTATCTTGTTTCGAATGCTACAAGCATTCAGATAAAGTGCCCTTATGCTAGTTTTTGTGCCTTCTTTTTGAATTCCAACACTTCCATTAAAACATCTCCTGAATTCTCCTTCCTCTTAACTTTTTTCCTGATTTTTGTTGCAGTTGGAACCTTCTCCCCACATTTTGTCCTTGCTCCCTCCTTCTCGGACTCCTGACATAGGTTCCCATCCCCCTGACATATTAGTTTAAATCCTCCCAAACTGCTCCAGCAAACACTCCCCTTCGGACATCAGTCCCAGACCTGCCCAGGTGTAACCCGCCCAATTTGTACAGGTCGCACCTCCCCCAGAACCGGTCCCAATGCCCCAGGAATCTGAAACCCTCCCCCTGACACCACCTCTTCAGCCACGTATTTATCCGATATATCCTGTCATTTCTACTCTGACTAGCACGTGACACCGGTAGTAATCCTGAGATCACTACCTTTGAGGTCCGATTTCTTAACTTTCTTCCTAGCTCTGTGTATTCTGCTTTTAGGACCTTTTTATACCTATGTTGCTTGTACCAGCCTGTACTACGACCACTGGCTGCTCACCCTCCCCCTTTAGAACGTCCTGCAGCCGCTCCGAGACATCCTTGACCCGAGCACCAGGGAGGCAACAGACCATCCTGGAGTCTCGTTTGCAGCCACAGAAACGCCTGCCTATTCCCCTTACAATTGAATCCTCTATAACTATTGCAATGGCACACCTTTTACCCCTCCCCTCTGCAGCAGAACGAGTTTGGCTGCTGCTGCTTTCCCCAGACAGGTCATTCCCCCTCAACGGAATCCAAAACGGTATCTCAGTTCTGCAGGGGAATGGCCACAGGAGATTCCTGCACATCTGATGTGATAGTCCCCAACTCCACTTTCCCGCCTTATCCCCTCGATTCGCTTCCTGATTAAAAATCTGTCTCAGCCTTGAACATATTTAACTACCCTGTCTCGACAGCCCTCTGTGGTAAAGAATTCCACAGATACACCCCGCTCTGAGAGAAGAAATTCCTCCTCATCTCTGTCTTCAATGAGGCAAATTCTTACTCTGAGATTATCCCTCTGGTCCTAGACTTTCCCACAAGAGGGAGCAACCTCTCAGCATCTACCCTGTCAAACCCCCTGAGAATCCAATACATTTCAATAAGGTCGCCTTTCAGTCTTATAAACTCCAATGAGTCCAATCTACTCAACCTCTCCTCATAAGAAAATCCCTCCATACCCGGAATCAACCTAATGAACCTTCTCTGGGCTGCCTCCAATGCCAGTACATCTTTCCTTAGATCAGGGGACTACAGTATTCCAGGTGCGGTCTAACCAGTGCCTTGTATCATTTTTGCATCATTTCCCTCTTTTTATACTCCATTCTCTGTGAAATAAAGGCCAACATTCCATTTGCCTTCCCAATTACCTGCTGATCTTGCATGCTGGCTTTTTGTGGTGAAAATACAAGGGCCCCAAGTCCCTCAGTGCTGCAGCTTTCTGCAGTCTTTCCCCAGTGAAGTAATATTCAACTCCTATCATCTTCCTATCAAAGTGCATCTCTTCACATTTCCCTGCTTTATATTCCATCTGCCCAGTTTTTGCCCACTCACCCAGCCTGTCTGTATTTCTCTGTAGATTCTGTGTCACCCACACCACCTGCCTTCCCGCCTGTGTCACCCTCACCACCTGCCTTCCCGCCAGTCTTTGTGTCACCCACAAACTTGTCAACAGCACATTCACTTCCCTCGTCCAGCTCATTAATATATATGTGTGGCTCCAGCACTGATCCCTGTGACACTCCACTCGTTACAGGTTGCCATCCTTAAAATGTCCCCCTCATCCCAACTCTCTGTCTTCTATTAATTAACCAATCCTCTATCCATGTTGATACGCTGCCCCCAACACCATGGACTCTATCTTGTGTGGTACCTTATTGAATGCTTTTTAGAAAGTGTTTTGTGAAGGGGAGGTCGTGTCTCACTAACATGATCGAGTTTTTCGAGGAAGTGATGAAGATGATTGATGAGGGGAGGGCCGTATGCCTTCTTGACTACCTTCTCCACCTGCATTGCCACTTTCAGTGACCTGTGTACCTGTACACCCAGATCCCTCTGCCTATCAATACTCTTAATGGTTCTGCCATTTACTGTATATTTCCTATCTGTATTAGACCTTCCAAAATGCATTACCTCACATTTCCCCGGATTAAACTCCATCTGCCATCTCTCCGCCCAAGTCTCCAACTGATCTATATCCTGCTGTATCCTCTGATGGTCCTCATCGCTATCCGCAAATCCACCAACCTTTGTGTCGTCCGCAAACTTACTAACCAAACCAGTTACATTTTCCTCCAAATCATTTATATATATTACAAACAGCAAAGGTCCCAGCACTGATCCCTGAGGAACACCACATTTCGCAGCCCTGATAGAAGTTTACAAAATTATGATGGGCATAGAGTCACAGAGGTTTACAGCATGGAAACAGGCCCTTTGGCCCAACTTGTCCATGTTGCCTCTTTTTTAACCCCTAAGCTAGTTCCAATTGCCCGTGTTTGGCCCATAATCCCTCGATACCCATCTTACTCATGTAACTGTCTAAATGCTTTTTAAAAGACAAAATTGTACCCGCCTCTACTACTGCCTCTGGCAGCTTGTTCCAGACACTCACCACCATCTGTGTGAAAAAATTGCCCCTCTGGACCCTTTTGTATCTCTCCCCTCTCACCTTAAACCTATGCCCTCTAGTTTTAGACTCCCCTACCTTTGGGAAAAGATATTGACTATCTAGCTGATCTGTGCCCCTCATTATTGTATAGACCTCTATAAGATCACCCCTCAGCCTCCTACGCTCCAGGGAAAAAAGTCCCAGTCTATCCAACCTCTCCTTACAACTCAAACCATGAAGTCCTGGTAACATCCTGGTAAATCTTTTCTGCACTCTTTCTAGTTTAATAATATCCTTTCTATAATAGGGTGACCAGAACTGTGCACAGTATTCCAAGTGTGGCCTTACCAATGTCTTGTACAACTTCAACAAGATGTCCCAACTCCTGTATCTAATGTTCTGACCAATGAAACCAAGCATGCTGAATGCCTTCTTCACCACTCTGTCCACCTGTGACTCCACTTTCAAGGAGCTATGAACCTGTACTCCTAGATTTCCTTGTTCTATAACTCTCCCCAGTGCCCTACCATTAACTGAGTAAGTCCTGCCCTGGTTCAATCGACCAAAATGCATCACCTCACATTTATTAAATTAAACTCCATCTGCCATTCGTCAGCCCACTGGCCCAATTGATCAAGATCCTGTTGCAATCCCAGATAACTTTCTTCATGTCCACTATGCCATCAATCTTGATATCATCTGCAAACTTACTAACCATACCTACTAAATTCTCATCCAAATCATTAATATAAATAACAGTGGACCCAGCACTGATCCCTGAGGCACACCGCTGGTCACAGGCCTCCAGTTTGAAAAACAACCCTCTACAACCACCCTCTGGCTTCTGGCATGGACAGAGTGGATAGTCCGAAGCTTTTTCCCAGGGTGGAAGAGTCAATTACTAGGGGGCATAGGTTTAAGGTGCGAGGGGCAAGGTTTAAAGGAGATGCACGAGGCAGATTTTTTACATAGAGGGTGGTGGGTGCCTGGAACTCGCTGCTGGGGGAGGTAGTACGGAAGAAGATATGATTGGGACTTTTAAGGGGTGTCTTGACAAATACATGAATAGGATTGAAATAGAGGGATATGGTCCTCGGAAGGGTAGGGGGTTTTAGTTCAGTCAGGCAGCATGGTCAGTGCAGGCTTGGAGGGCCGAAGGTTCTTAGATTACATCTACTAGTTGCCCTTTATCTATCCTGCTCATTACCATCTCAAAGAATTCTAATGTATTTCATAGAATCATAGAATCCCGACAGTGCAGAAAGAGGCCATTTGGCCCATCGAGTCTGCACCGACCACAATCCCACCCTGGCCCTACCCCCGTAACCCCACATATTTACCCCGCTAATCCCTCTTAATTTGTCAGGCGTGATTTCCCCATTCTTAATCCATGCCAACTCTGTTTGATTCTGTTCTGTATTACTAAATGCTCTGCTATTAATGTCCTTTATAATAGACTCTTAACCTTTCCCCAGTGACCGAAGTGAACCGCCCGATAGTTACCAATACTTTGTCTCCCTCTTGCCCTTCATTAAGGGTGTAACATTGGCAGAGCACCAATCCCCTGGGACTTTTCAATTTCAGGATCCTTGCAAGGTTCCTCCTGCATCCACAATCTCTTCAGCCACTTCCTTTAATATCCTGAGATGCAGCACATCTGGTGCTGGGGACTTGACGGTCTTTCACCCCATCAGTCTCCCGAATGCTTTCTCTCATGATAATTATCGTATCTATTCCCCCTCGGTTATTTTGTATTTCTGGATGTTATTCGTGTCCTCCACTGCGAACATTGAACAAAGTATTTATTTAACTCTCTGCCATTTCCTCGTTCCCCATTATTATCTCCCCAGTCTCACTCTGCATTCACTTTGGCTTCCCGCTTCCTTTCTATATCTTTACAGAAGCTCTGATGTCCATTTTGATATTACTCCCTACTTTACCCTCAGAGTTAATCCTCTCCCTCTTTGTATTTTGTGGTCATTTTCTGGTGGTTTTTAAACTTTCCCAATCCTCTGGGTTACCCCCAGTCTTTGCCACATTATTGGGGGCGATTCTTCCAAAAAACATTCTAAGTATTGAATTTGTGTGAAAGAATAGAATAGAATCCCTACAGTACAGAAAGAGGCCATTCGGCCCATCGAGTCTGCACCGACCACAATCCCACCCAGGCCCTACCCCCATATCCCTATACATTTACCCACTAATCCCTCTAATCTACGTATCCCAGGACACTAAGGGGCAATTTTTAGCATGGCCAATCAACCTAACCCGCACATCTTTGGACTGTGGGAGGAAACCGGAGCACCCGGAGGAAACCCACGCAGACACGAGGAGAATGTGCAAACTCCACACAGACAGCGACCCGAGCCGGGAATCGAACCCAGGTCCCTGGAGCTGTGAAGCAGCAGTGCTAACCACTGTGCTACCGTGCCACCCAGCTGGAGTAAATCCCGCTGGTTTTTACAGCGGGAGTTTAAACATGAATCTCCCAGACTCTGTGCACTGCAGAGTGCACTGGAGTGAATCACATTAACATTCAGTGGGCAGGGCCTATTCCCGGTGGAGAGGCTGGCAGCATAGTGCTGAGCGGGCCACTGTGCATGCACCGATTTGTCAGCGCCGAGATCAGCGTATGCACAGTGGCCTCGCACAGGTGGCCTCTCGATCGCTGGCCTCCCGATCGCTGGCCCCCCGATCGCTGGCCCCCCGATTGCAGGCCCGCCCCGCGATCCTGGATCGCTGGCTTGCAAAGCCCTCCAGCCCCTTGATCGCCGACCTCCCGGCTGTGCCCGGGCCAGCCTCAACGAGCACCCCCACCCAACGGGCTGCCTCAATCTTCCCCGGCCCCCGGCAGTCCCGAACCCCTGACACCCCAGCAGGCCGAACCCCACCATCCCGCTGGACCCCACCCCAGCAATCTCCCCCCCCCCTTCCCCAGAGGCACTGCCCCATGCCGGTGAGCAGTGCCAAGGTGTCCCCCACTAGGCAGTGCCAGGGGGCCAGGTTGGCACTGCCAAGCTGGCAATGCCCAGGGGGCACCTCCTGGGGGGCCCCCAGGGCTCCCCTTTGCTCCAGTGGGGTCGGGCCGCCGGCTCCCCGCTAGTGAGGAGCTATGGTAAACCCAGCTGGAGTGAAATACTCCTCGCGCGAGGGGAGGGGGGGAGAAGCCAACCCTTCAGTCCTGAGTCCGCTAATGAAATGCAAAACTTCATTGAAATAATGTATTCAGCACCGTGCGGATTTCTGGCGCGGAGCTGGCGGTACTGGAAATCCGACAGCCAGAGACACGCGGAGGCTGCGCTGCCTCACGGGAAGCCCATTACACGACCTTCGCTCGGGTCTCCCGCCCGCTGCCTTGCTGGAGAATCAGGCTGGGAGAAATCACCCCCAATATGTTTTCCTTTCAGTTTAATATTATCCTTAATTTCCTTGATTCACCATGGTCGATTTATCTCCTTCCCAGAATCCTCCTCCTTCACCGGGGTGTACCTTTGTTGTGAGTTATGAAATATATCGATAAGCTTCTGCCCTTCCTGCTAAACTCCTTTGCCAGTCCACCGCAGCCAATTCTGCCCCCATTCCTTTGTAATTACCCTGATCTAAGTCTAGCACAGTTGTCCCAGGCCCACCTTTCTCACCCTCGAACTGAATGCCAAGTTCTCCCATGTTATGATCACTGTTTCCTGGGGGATATATTACTCTGGGAGTTTATTAAAGCTGCCACATTACCAGGTCTAAAATAGCCTGAACGCTGGTTGGACCCACAGCTTATTGTTCTGGGAAACTGTCCCGAATACGCTCTGGATTCTTCCTCAAGGCTCCTTCTGTCAAGTTGCTCCTCCCAATCTGCGTGAAGATTCATGTTCTGTCCTCCTGATTTATTCTCCGTCTCTCAGCACAGCTCCTGTTAGGAGGCCTGTGGACCAATCCCAGCTGTGACCTGACTGCTGAGATTTGGGGTCGAGTCTGGGAGGGCGATGGCACCTCTGCCTCACACCCTCCAGTTACCATGGTGATGGTTTTTGTCTGTTTATTTTAATCCCGCCTCTTCGAGGCCCTTCCCCCACCCAGGACTTCACTTTACCTCAACAGAGAATAACAGCAGAAAGAGAGACCATTCAGCCCATTGAGCCTGTGCTAGTTCTTTGAAAGATAGGTCCGTAGAATCGCTACAATGCAGATGGAGGCCATTTGGCCCATCGAGCCTGCATCACTCTCCGACAGAGCATCTTTCCCAGGCCCTCTCCCCTCCACTCTATCCCAGTAACCCTCCACCCTATCCTAGTTACTCTGCACCCAATCCCAATAACCCTCCACCCTATCCCAGTATCCCTGTGCATTTAGCATGGCCAATCCCCCTAACCTGCACATCTTTGGACACTAAGGGGCAATTTACCCTGGCCAATCCCCCTAACCTGCACATCTTTGGACACTAAGGGGCAATTTAGCCTGGCCAATCCCCCTAACCTGCACATCTTTGGACACAAAGGGGCAATTTACCCTGGCCAATCCCCCTAACCTGCACATCTTTGGACACTAGAGGGCAATTTAGCATGGCCAATCCCCCTAACCTGCACATCTTTGGACACTAAGGGGCAATTTACCCTGGCCAATCCCCCTAACCTGCACATCTTTGGACACTAGAGGGCAATTTAGCATGGCCAATCCCCCTAACCTGCACATCTTTGGACACTAAGGGGCAATTTACCCTGGCCAATCCCCCTAACCTGCACATCTTTGGACACTAAGGGGCAATTTACCCTGGCCAATCCCCCTAACGTACACACCTGAATATAGATTCAAACATATTTGGAGGGACAATGGAGTTCAAAGTTAATCATGTTTTTAATAAGTCACGGTACAGTTATGGACGTCACGGGCAGGAGATGGTGAGGAGCGCGGCCGCTGCGATTCGAGATTGCAGTAATGTTGACTTCAGCAGGCGAATAGTTGGTTTTGCCATTCCAGTGTTTCTGCAGCCAGATGGAGAAGTTTCCACAGTCAGAGAGAGAGAGATACCAACAAGCGCTTGCTTCAGAGGGAGCTGTAGTCTGTATCAATGCACTTTGATAGGAAGATGAAAGGAGTTGAATATTACTTCACTGGGGAAAGACTGCAGAAAGCTGCAGCACTGAGGGACTTGGGGACCTTGTATTTTCACCACAAAAAGCCAGCATGCAAGATCAGCAGGTAATTGGGAAGTAAATTGGCCTTTATTTCACAGAGAATGGAGTCTTGATCTGTGGAATTCTTTACCGCAGAGGGCTGTAGAGGTTGGGTCATTAAGTATGTTCAACGCTGAGCTGGACAGATGTTTACTCAGTAAGGGAATGGAGGGATATGGGAATAAGACGCGAATGTTAAGTTGAGGATTATCACATCAGAGCAGTCACAATCCCACTAAATGACGCAGCAGACTCAATGGGCCGAATGGCCTACTTCTGCACCTACGCCTTACAGTCTTATCTCCCCATTGTCTCCACAGGAGGTGGCAATTAGTTTCTGGATGCTTTAGAAGTACCTTGTCTGGAAACAGGGTGAGCTTCTCAATGTATCATCCAGCAGCAGTTCTGCGACCTCTGGCTTGTATGGCCATGATTTTAAAATTCACAAGTTAAATTTAATGTTTAATATGTAAACATTTTTGCAATCCTGACCTTTCAGTCTGGTTACCGAGCCTCCTGTCACTGGAAACACTTTCTCCTCATTCCCTCCATCGAAACCCACCTCGTGATTCTGAACGCCTCGATTCAATCTCCCCCTGAACCTTCTCCACTCCGAGGGGAACGATCCCAGTTTCTCCCCGTGTCTCCGCGAGAATTGAAGTCCCCTCATCCCCGGGAATGTTCTAGTAAATCTCCCTCTGATCCTGACATGTCAATGGAGGCACATTCTCCCCAGTGCGTCCCTACCCATCGGTCTCACACATGCCTCTGCCCTTCAGTATGACCAGGTACGACCGCCATTGAGCCAGAGAATCCCTGCAGACAAAGGCCATTCAGCCCATCAAGTCTGCACTGACACACTCAAATAGCAGCCCAATCCCCAGCCCCCTCCCTGCCCTATCCCCGTAACCCCATGCATTTAGCGTGGCCAATCCACCCAACCCTAACCCGCGCATCTTTGGAGTGTGGGAGGAAACCGGAGGAAACCCACGCAGACACGGGGAGAACGTGCAGACTCTGCACAGACAGTGACCCAAGCCAGGAATTGAACCTGGATCCTTGGTGCTGTGAGGCAGCAGTGCTAACCCACTGTGCCACCGTAGTGTGGGGGAAGAGGCGTAGAGATGGATGATCAACCATGATCACAATGAATGGTGGAGCAGGCTCGATGGGCTGAATGGCCTCCTCCTGCTGATATGTCCCGACAGAGGCTGGGAGAGCATTGGAACACCCTCCCAGGAATGGCAATGGATCGACTCTTTACTCCTCCCGTGGGATTATTTTTATTTGTTAGTGTCACAAGTAGGCTTACATTAACACTGCAATGAAGTTACTGTGGAAATCCCCCAGTTGCCACACTCCGGCGCCTGTTCGGGTACACTGAGGGAGAATTTAGCACGGCCAATGCACTCGAACCAGCACGTCTTTCAGACTGAGAGAGGAAACCGGAGCACCCGGAGGAAACCCATGCAGACACGGGGAGAACATGCAAACTCCGCACAGACAGTGACCTAAGAATGGAACCCGGGTCCCTGGCACTGTGAGGCAGCAGCGCTAACCACTGTGTCACCGTGCCCCCGGGAATCGAACCCGGGTCCCTGGCACTGTGAGGCAGCAGCGCTAACCACTGTGTCACCGTGCCCCCGGGAATCGAACCCGGGTCCCTGGCGCTGTGAGGCAGCAGCGCTAACCACTGTGTCACCGTGCCCCCGGGAATCGAACCCGGGTCCCTGGCACTGTGAGGCAGCAGCGCTAACCACTGTGCCACCGTGCCCCCGGGAATCGAACCCGGGTCCCTGGCACTGTGAGGCAGCAGCGCTAACCACTGTGCCACCGTGCCCCCGGGAATCGAACCCGGGTCCCTGGCGCTGTGAGGCAGCAGCGCTAACCACTGTGTCACCGTGCCCCCGGGAATCGAACCCAGGTCCCTGGCGCTGTGAGGCAGCAGCGCTAATCACTGTGTCACCGTGCCCTCGGGAATCGAACCCGGGTCCCTGGCACTGTGAGGCAGCAGCGCTAATCACTGTGTCACCGTGCCCCCGGGAATCGAACCCGGGTCCCTGGCGCTGTGAGGCAGCAGTGCTAACCACTGTGTCACCGTGCCCCCGGGAATCGAACCCGGGTCCCTGGCACTGTGAGGCCGCAGTGCTAACCACTGTGCCACCGTGCCCCCGGGAATCGAACCCGGGTCCCTGGCGCCGAGAGGCAGCAGTGCTAACCACTGTGTCACCATGGGACGGGAGTGGTTAACCGCGAGGCAGGATCGAGAAGAGGAGGATTGCAGGAAAGGGAGATGGATCACTGAGGGAATGACGGCTCCATGAGGGATCCCGGAGAGAGGGAAGAACAGAGGGAGGAAGGCAGCATCGCTGCAGATCAACTGCTCCGTCACAGAGAGATGACAATCCATTGTGTAACAAGATGGATTGTTCAGACAGTGTGTGGGGCTAACGGCATCCCCGGCTCCCACAGAGCTGGGCAGCTGTCAACCCTGTCCGCAGAGAAAGCATAAAAATAATTACTTCCCCGTCATCGCTTATCGACATTTCACAGCAATGAAATTCCACACTCTGCCTGATAATATTACAACTAAAAGATACACATTAACCCTCCAATCACTGCGTTCCCATCAATTCCCTCCACATTCCCCTCACACACTGAGCTCCACAATATTGATGGTGTCCTGGGAGTGTTTGATGGGGGACAGTGTAGAGGGAGCTTTACTCTGTATCTAACCCCGTGCTGTACCTGTCCTGGGAGTGTTTGATGGGGACAGTGTAGAGGGAGCTTTACTCTGTATCTAACCCCGTGCTGTACCTGTCCTGGGAGTGTTTGATGGGGGACAGTGTAGAGGGAGCTTTACTCTGTATCTAACCCTGTGCTGTACCTGTCCTGGGAGTGTTTGATGGGGGACAGTGTAGAGGGAGCTTTACTCTGTATCTAACCCCGTGCTGTACCTGTCCTGGGAGTGTTTGATGGGGGGCAGTGTAGAGGGAGCTTTACTCTGTATCTAACCCTGTGCTGTACCTGTCCTGGGAGTGTTTGATGGGGACAGTGTAGAGGGAGCTTTACTCTGTATCTAACCCCGTGCTGTACCTGTCCTGGGAGTGTTTGATGGGGGACAGTGTAGAGGGAGCTTTACTCTGTATCTAACCCCGTGCTGTACCTGTCCTGGGAGTGTTTGATGGGGACAGTGCAGAGGGAGCTTTACTCTGTATCTAACCCCGTGCTGTACCAGTCCTGGGAGTGTTTGAAGGGGACAGTGTAGAGGGAGTTTACTCTGTATCTAACCCCGTGCTGTACCTGTCCTGGGAGTGTTTGATGGGGGACAGTGTAGAGGGAGCTTTACTCTGTATCTAACCCCGTGCTGTACCTGTCCTGGGAGTGTTTGATGGAGGCAGTGTGGAGGGAGCTTTACTCTGTATCTAACCCTGTGCTGTACCTGTCCTGGGAGTGTTTGATGGGGACAGTGTAGAGGGAGCTTTACTCTGTATCTAACCCCGTGCTGTACCGGTCCTGTGAGTGTTTGATGGGGACAGTGTAGAGGGAGCTTTACTCTGTATCTAAACCCGTGCTGTACCTGTCCTGGGAGTGTTTGATGGGGACAGTGTAGAGGGAGCTTTACTCTGTATCTAACCCCGTGCTGTACCAGTCCTGGGAGTGTTTGATGGGGACAGTGTAGAGGGAGTTTACTCTGTATCTAACCCCGTGCTGTACTTGTCCTGGGAGTGTTTGATGGGGGACAGTGTAGAGGGAGCTTTACTCTGTATCTAACCCCGTGCTGTACCTGTCTTAGGAGTGTTTGATGGGGACAGTGTAGAAGGAGCTTTACTCTGTATCTAACCCCGTGCTGTACCTGTCCTGGGAGTGTTTGATGGGGACAGTGTGGAGGGAGCTTTACTCTGTATCTAACCCCGTGCTGTACCTGTCCTGTGAGTGTTTGATGGGGAGAGTGTAGAGGGAGCTTTACTCTGTATCTAAACCCGTGCTGTACCTGTCCTGGGAGTGTTTGATGGGGACAGTGTAGAGGGAGCTTTACTCTGTATCTAACCCCGTGCTGTACCAGTCCTGGGAGTGTTTGATGGGGACAGTGTAGAGGGAGTTTACTCTGTATCTAACCCTGTGCTGTACCTGTCCTGGGAGTGTTTGATGGGGGACAGTGTAGAGGGAGCTTTACTCTGTATCTAACCCCGTGCTGTACCTGTCCTGGGAGTGTTTGATGGGGGCAGTGTGGAGGGAGCTTTACTCTGTATCTAACCCCGTGCTGTACCTGTCCTGGGAGTGTTTGATGGGGACAGTGTGGAGGGAGCTTTACTCTGTATCTAACCCCGTGCTGTACCTGTCCTGGGAGTGTTTGATGGGGACAGTGTAGAGGGAGCTTTACTCTGTATCTAACCCCGTGCTGTACCTGTCCTGGGAGTGTTTGATGGGGGCAGTGTGGAGGGAGCTTTACTCTGTATCTAACCCTGTGCTGTACCTGTCCTGGGAGTGTTTGATGGGGACAGTGTAGAGGGAGCTTTACTCTGTATCTAACCCCGTGCTGTACCTGTCCTGGGAGTGTTTGATGGGGGCAGTGTGGAGGGAGCTTTACTCTGTATCTAACCCTGTGCTGTACCTGTCCTGGGAGTGTTTGATGGGGACAGTGTAGAGGGAGCTTTACTCTGTATCTAACCCCGTGCTGTACCTGTCCTGGGAGTGTTTGATGGGGACAGTGTAGAGGGAGCTTTACTCTGTATCTAACCCCGTGCTGTACCTGTCCTGTGAGTGTTTGATGGGGACAGTGTAGAGGGAGTTTACTCTGTATCTAACCCCGTGCTGTACCTGTCCTGGGAGTGTTTGATGGGGGACAGTGTAGAGGGAGCTTTACTCTGTATCGAACCCCGTGCTGTACCTGTCCTGGGAGTGTTTGATGGGGACAGTGTGGAGGGAGCTTTACTCTGTATCTAACCCCGTGCTGTACCTGTCCTGGGAGTGTTTGATGGGGACAGTGTAGAGGGAGCTTTACTCTGTATCTAACCCCGTGCTGTACCTGTCCTGGGAGTGTTTGATGGTGGCAGTGTGGAGGGAGCTTTACTCTGTATCTAACCCTGTGCTGTACCTGTCCTGGGAGTGTTTGATGGGGACAGTGTAGAGGGAGCTTTACTCTGTATCTAACCCCGTGCTGTACCTGTCCTGTGAGTGTTTGATGGGGACAGTGTAGAGGGAGCTTTACTCTGTATCTAAACCCGTGCTGTACCTGTCCTGGGAGTGTTTGATGGGGACAGTGTAGAGGGAGCTTTACTCTGTATCTAACCCCGTGCTGTACCAGTCCTGGGAGTGTTTGATGGGGACAGTGTAGAGGGAGTTTACTCTGTATCTAACCCCGTGCTGTACCTGTCCTGGGAGTGTTTGATGGGGGACAGTGTAGAGGGAGCTTTACTCTGTATCTAACCCCGTGCTGTACCTGTCTTGGGAGTGTTTGATGGGGACAGTGTAGAAGGAGCTTTACTCTGTATCTAACCCCGTGCTGTACCTGTCCTGGGAGTGTTTGATGGGGGCAGTGTGGAGGGAGCTTTACTCTGTATCTAACCCCGTGCTGTACCTGTCCTGGGAGTGTTTGATGGGGACAGTGTAGAGGGAGCTTTACTCTGTATCTAACCCCGTGCTGTACCTGTCCTGGGAGTGTTTGATGGGGACAGTGTAGAGGGAGCTTTACTCTATATCTGTCAGGACTGAGGGAGTGCTGCACTGTCAGAGGGTCAGTACTGAGGGAGTGCTGCACTGTCAGAGGGTCAGTACTGAGGGAGTGCTGCACTGTCAGAGGGTCAGTGCTGAGGGAGTGCTGCACTGTCAGAGGGTCAGTACTGAGGGAGTGCCGCACTGTCAGAGGGTCAGTACTGAGGGAGTGCCGCACTGTCAGAGGGTCAGTGCTGAGGGAGTGCCGCACTGTCAGAGGGTCAGTACTGAGTGAGTGCTGCACTGTCAGAGGGTCAGTACTGAGGAAGTGCTGCACTGTCAGAGGGTCAGTACTGAGGGAGTGCTGCACTGTCAGAGGGTCAGTACTGAGTGAGTGCCGCACTGTCAGAGGGTCAGTGCTGAGGGAGTGCTGCACTGTCAGAGGGTCAGTACTGAGGGAGTGCTGCACTGTCAGAGGGTCAGTACTGAGGGAGTGCCGCACTGTCAGAGGGTCAGTGCTGAGGGAGTGCCGCACTGTCAGAGGGTCAGTACTGAGGGAGTGCCGCACTGTCAGAGGGTCAGTACTGAGTGAGTGCCGCACTGTCAGAGGGTCAGTACTGAGGGAGTGCCGCACTGTCAGAGGGTCAGTGCTGAGGGAGTGCTGCACTGTCAGAGGGTCAGTACTGAGGGAGTGCTGCACTGTCAGAGGGTCAGTACTGAGGGAGTGCCGCACTGTCAGGGGGTCAGTACTGAGGGAGTGCCGCACTGTCAGAGGGTCAGTGCTGAGGGAGTGCTGCACTGTCAGAGGGTCAGTACTGAGGGAGTGCTGCACTGTCAGAGGGTCAGTACTGAGGGAGTGCTGCACTGTCAGAGGGTCAGTACTGAGGGAGTGCTGCACTGTCAGAGGGTCAGTACTGAGGAAGTGCTGCACTGTCAGAGGGTCAGTACTGAGGGAGTGCTGCACTGTCAGAGGGTCAGTACTGAGGGAGTGCTGCACTGTCAGAGGGTCAGTACTGAGGAAGTGCTGCACTGTCAGAGGGTCAGTACTGAGGGAATGCCGCACTGTCAGGGGGTCAGTACTGAGGGAGTGCCGCACTGTCAGAGGGTCAGTACTGAGGGAGTGCCGCACTGTCAGAGGGTCAGTACTGAGGGAGTGCCGCACTGTCAGAGGGTCAGTACTGAGGGAGTGCTGCACTGTCAGAGGGTCAGTACTGAGGGAGTGCCGCACTGTCAGGGGGTCAGTGCTGAGGGAGTGCTGCACTGTCAGAGGGTCAGTACTGAGGAAGTGCTGCACTGTCAGAGGGTCAGTACTGAGGGAGTGCTGCACTGTCAGAGGGTCAGTACTGAGTGAGTGCCGCACTGTCAGAGGGTCAGTGCTGAGGGAGTGCTGCACTGTCAGAGGGTCAGTACTGAGGGAGTGCTGCACTGTCAGAGGGTCAGTACTGAGGGAATGCCGCACTGTCAGGGGGTCAGTACTGAGGGAGTGCCGCACTGTCAGAGGGTCAGTACTGAGGGAGTGCCGCACTGTCAGAGGGTCAGTACTGAGGGAGTGCCGCACTGTCAGAGGGTCAGTACTGAGGGAGTGCCGCACTGTCAGAGGGTCAGTACTGAGGGAGTGCCGCACTGTCAGGGGGTCAGTACTGAGGGAGTGCCGCACTGTCAGAGGGTCAGTACTGAGGGAGTGCCGCACTGTCAGAGGGTCAGTACTGAGGGAGTGCCGCACTGTCAGAGGGTCAGTACTGAGGGAGTGCCGCACTGTCAGAGGGTCAGTACTGAGGGAGTGCCGCACTGTCAGGGGGTCAGTACTGAGGGAGTGCCGCACTGTCAGAGGGTCAGTACTGAGGGAGTGCCGCACTGTCAGAGGGTCAGTACTGAGGGAGTGCCGCACTGTCAGAGGGTCAGTACTGAGGGAATGCCGCACTGTCAGAGGGTCAGTACTGAGGGAGTGCCGCACTGTCAGAGGGTCAGTACTGAGGGAGTGCCGCACTGTCAGAGGGTCAGTACTGAGGGAGTGCCGCACTGTCAGAGGGTCAGTACTGAGGGAGTGCCGCACTGTCAGAGGGTCAGTACTGAGGGAGTGCCGCACTGTCAGAGGGTCAGTACTGAGGGAGTGCCGCACTGTCAGAGGGTCAGTGCTGAGGGAGTGCCGCACTGTCAGAGGGTCAGTACTGAGGGAGTGCCGCACTGTCAGAGGGTCAGTACTGAGGGAGTGCCGCACTGTCAGAGGGTCAGTACTGAGGGAGTGCCGCACTGTCAGAGGGTCAGTGCTGAGGGAGTGCCGCACTGTCAGAGGGTCAGTGCTGAGGGAGTGCCGCACTGTCAGAGGGTCAGTACTGAGGGAGTGCCGCACTGTCAGAGGGTCAGTGCTGAGGGAGTGCCGCACTGTCAGAGGGTCAGTACTGAGGGAGTGCCACACTGTCAGAGGGTCAGTACTGAGGGAGTGCCGCACTGTCAGAGGGTCAGTACTGAGGGAGTGCCGCACTGTCAGAGGGTCAGTGCTGAGGGAGTGCCGCACTGTCAGAGGGTCAGTACTGAGGGAGTGCTGCACTGTCAGAGGGTCGGGACGAGAACTGAGGCTCTGTCTGACCTCGGTGTGGGTGGAAATGATCACTCGGTCACTATTTGGGAGAGGAGTGTGGGGAAGGGATTGGGTGGGGGGGCGGGGGGTGGTGGTGTGGTGGGGGTGCTGCTGGGGATGTCATTTCTCCCTGGTGCCCTGTGACTGCTATTTATCCCTCAACAAACTTCACTGTAAAGTACAGACGCTGTGGGTCATTATCACATTGTGTGTGGGATCTTGCTGTGTGTAAAATGGCTGCCGTGTTTGCTACATGTCGACAGTGCGCACAGTATGAAGGAAAATCTGTGCCATGTGAAAGGCTTTGGCCTGTGACGGGGAGAGGAGCCAATATCTCAGCCACGGAGATTGTGGGGCCTACTGGAATCAGGCTTCTGGCCTTCTCGTGTACCTTTAGCCTCAGTCAGGTTTTGCCTGGGACTGAATGCCACGGCTCGGGGAACGGGACGTCTGTGAGGAGCCTGTCGGACAGAATTTGACAATATAGTGTGGCCCTGTCAGCGTTAATCCGTGAGATTCCGCTGGATTGCATGGAGAAAGCAGTTCCTCTATCACATAGATGATGCAATGACACATCCTGCACACCGGGTGATGAATGTGTTCATTCATTAAGTTGTTACAGGTTATAGATGTGAGAATTATTTCATATTAAATACAGCACTGACTCCATACCAATTATCTCCCTGACACCATTCAGCCATTCACCCTGAGACTATCCCACTGGCAAGTTGCAAATCAGTCGTCATCTTTCAGCCTAGGATACCCTCACAGGACAGAGGCACACACCCTCACACACACCCTCACAGGACAGAGGCACACACCCTCACACACACCCTCACAGGACAGAGGCACACACCCTCACACACACCCTCACACATACCCTCACACACACCCTCACACACACCCTCACACATACCCTCACACACACACAGGACAGAGACACACACCCTCACACATACCCTCACACACACCCTCACACACACAGGACAGAGACACACACCCTCACACACACCCTCACAGGACAGAGGCACACACCCTCACACACACCCTCACAGGACAGAGGCACACACCCTCACACACACCCTCACAGGACAGAGACACACACCCTCACACACACCCTCACAGGACAGAGACACACACCCTCACACACACCCTCACAGGACAGAGACACACACCCTCACACACACCCTCACAGGACAGAGACACACACCCTCACACATGCCCTTACACACACAGGACAGAGGCACACACCCTCACACACACCCTCACAGGACAGAGGCACACACCCTCACACATACCCTCACACACACAGGACAGAGACACACACCCTCACACACACACTTATGCACACCCTCATACAAACCCTCACACACACGCACACCTTCTCACACACACACACACAATATGTGCCCCTACCTACCATTAGGGACAAGATCAGAAACTCCAAAGTATATTATGAAGTTAACTAGACCTCAACTTTTTATGATTTTGATATTAATGCGAGCATGAGGTGTTTTGTTCAATGTGTGATTCGATTGACCCACTCAGAAACTTTCATTAAAACAAACTTTATTTAATAACACAGTTAAAATATAACAAAAAGAATTAACATAACATTCACCAATTGAAATGCTTAAAACATGAGAAGGTATAATTCTTAACTGCTAGCTATTTCTATAGTTCCAATTTAAGCAATATCCCCACAGACACAAATCCCTCTTCAGAATCAGTTAGCACAAAACATATCGGCTTACGTGGATGCCAGACTTCCAGCCTTTTAACACCTCTGGACAGAGATACAGAAAGACATCTGTCCTCTGACTCCCGTACAACAGCCTCCAGAGAAAGATCTATCTTCAAACAGCAACTTCAGAGGAAGAGACATTTTTTTTTGGCAAGTCCTAGACTCCAATCTCCAGAGAAAGACAGGGAGCTACTTCTCTCTAAAGATCCCTAGCAGCAACCAAATGTGTTTCTCTCTGTGAGCCGAGCCCCACCCAGTCACATGATGTTCCTGTCAATCAACCTCATCAAACCCCACTTTGAAAAACCCCAGGGGAAACCACTCAAGTCACCAAACTGCTTTAACCCAGATTAAAACAAACACTCCAGCAATTAGGATCAATTATGCTTCTGCAGTATCAACATGTGAGTCCCGGTTACAGACAAGGTGGAACCGGGTAAATAGAACCGACTGTTAAAGACGAATCCTGCACAAGAAACATGACACAAATACATTTCTTCAAGGCACAGTATTGTCACGCTACACGTAACGATGTGGAAAGTGTGGTGAATATCCAGACCTGCATGCAGCACTCCTGTCTGAGCAAAACCAGAGTTTGACACAAGTTTAGAATAAAGATGAAAGAACAAAGAGCAGTACAGCACAGGAACAGGCCCTTCGGCCCTCCAATCCATGCCGATCACGTTGTCCTATCTAAACC
>NW_027593800.1:0-26888 GCF_964213995.1 Mustelus asterias | reverse complement strand
CAACAACACATCCCGCTGGGAGTCGCAACACACAACACCCACGCAACACACACACCCACTGCAACACACACACCCACGCAACACACACACCCACGCAACACACACACCACGCAACACACACACCCACGCAACACACACACCACGCAACACACACACCCACGCAACACACACACCCACGCAACACACACACCCACGCAACACACACACCCACGCAACACACACACCCACGCAACACACACACCCACGCACACACACACCCACGCAACACACACACCCACGCAACACACACACCCACGCACACACACACCCACGCAACACACACACCCACGCAACACACACACCCACGCAACACACACACCCACGCAACACACACACCCACGCAACACACACACCCACGCAACACACACACCCACGCACACACACACCCACGCAACACACACACCCACGCAACACACACACCCACGCAACACACACACCCACGCAACACACACACCCACGCAACACACACACCCACGCAACACACACACCCACGCAACACACACACCCACGCAACACACACACCCACGCAACACACACACCCACGCAACACACACACCCACGCAACACACACACCCACGCAACACACACACCCACGCAACACACACACCCACGCAACACACACACCCACGCAACACACACACCCACGCAACACACACACCCACGCAACACACACACCCACGCAACACACACACCCACGCAACACACACACCCACGCAACACACACACCCACGCAACACACACACCCACGCAACACACACACCCACGCAACACACACACCCACGCAACACACACACCCACGCAACACACACACCCACGCAACACACACACCCACGCAACACACACACCCACGCAACACACACACCCACGCAACACACACACCCACGCAACACACACACCCACGCAACACACACACCCACGCAACACACACACCCACGCAACACACACACCCACGCAACACACACACCCACGCAACACACACACCCACGCAACACACACACCCACGCAACACACACACCCACGCAACACACACACCCACGCAACACACACACCCACGCAACACACACACCCACGCAACACACACACCCACGCAACACACACACCCACGCAACACACACACCCACGCAACACACACACCCACGCAACACACACACCCACGCAACACACACACCCACGCAACACACACACCCACGCAACACACACACCCACGCAACACACACACCCACGCAACACACACACCCACGCAACACACACACCCACGCAACACACACACCCACGCAACACACACACCCACGCAACACACACACCCACGCAACACACACACCCACGCAACACACACACCCACGCAACACACACACCCACGCAACACACACACCCACGCAACACACACACCCACGCAACAACACACCCACGCAACACACACACCACGCAACACACACACCCACGCAACACACACACCCACGCAACACACACACCCACGCAACACACACACCCACGCAACACACACACCCACGCAACACACACACCCACGCAACACACACACCCACGCAACACACACACCCACGCAACACACACACCCACGCAACACACACACCCACGCAACACACACACCCACGCAACACACACACCCACGCAACACACACACCCACGCAACACACACACCCACGCAACACACACACCCACGCAACACACACACCCACGCAACACACACACCCACGCAACACACACACCCACGCAACACACACACCCACGCAACACACACACCCACGCAACACACACACCCACGCAACACACACACCCACGCAACACACACACCCACGCAACACACACACCCACGCAACACACACACCCACGCAACACACACACCCACGCAACACACACACCCACGCAACACACACACCCACGCAACACACACACCCACGCAACACACACACCCACGCAACACACACACCCACGCAACACACACACCCACGCAACACACACACCCACGCAACACACACACCCACGCAACACACACACCCACGCAACACACACACCCACGCAACACACACACCCACGCAACACACACACCCACGCAACACACACACCCACGCAACACACACACCCACGCAACACACACACCCACGCAACACACACACCCACGCAACACACACACCCACGCAACACACACACCCACGCAACACACACACCCACGCAACACACACACCCACGCAACACACACACCCACGCAACACACACACCCACGCAACACACACACCCACGCAACACACACACCCACGCAACACACACACCCACGCACACACACACCCACGCAACACACACACCCACGCAACACACACACCCACGCAACACACACACCCACGCAACACACACACCCACGCAACACACACACCCACGCAACACACACACCCACGCAACACACACACCCACGCAACACACACACCCACGCAACACACACACCCACGCAACACACACACCCACGCAACACACACACCCACGCAACACACACACCCACGCAACACACACACCCACGCAACACACACACCCACGCAACACACACACACCACGCAACACACACACCCACGCAACACACACACACACGCAACACACACACACACGCACACACACACACACGCAACACACACACACACGCAACACACACACACACGCAACACACACACACACGCAACACACACACACACGCAACACACACACACACGCAACACACACACACACGCACACACACACACACGCAACACACACACACACGCAACACACACACACACGCAACACACACACACACGCAACACACACACACACGCAACACACACACACACGCAACACACACACACACGCAACACACACACACACGCAACACACACACACACGCAACACACACACACACGCAACACACACACACACGCAACACACACACACACGCAACACACACACACACACGCAACACACACACACACGCAACACACACACACCACGCAACACACACACACACACGCAACACACACACACACACGCAACACACACACACACACGCAACACACACACACACACGCAACACACACACACACACGCAACACACACACACACACGCAACACACACACACACACGCAACACACACACACACACGCAACACACACACACACACGCAACACACACACACACACGCAACACACACACACACACGCAACACACACACACACACGCAACACACACACACACACGCAACACACACACACACACGCAACACACACACACACACGCAACACACACACACCACGCAACACACACACCCACGCAACACACACACCCACGCAACACACACACCCACGCAACACACACACCCACGCAACACACACACCCACGCAACACACACACCCACGCAACACACACACCCACGCAACACACACACCCACGCAACACACACACCCACGCAACACACACACCCACGCAACACACACACCCACGCAACACACACACCCACGCAACACACACACCCACGCAACACACACACCCACGCAACACACACACCCACGCAACACACACACCCACGCAACACACACACCCACGCAACACACACACCCACGCAACACACACACCCACGCAACACACACACCCACGCAACACACACACCCACGCAACACACACACCCACGCAACACACACACCCACGCAACACACACACCCACGCAACACACACACCCACGCAACACACACACCCACGCAACACACACACCCACGCAACACACACACCCACGCAACACACACACCCACGCAACACACACACCCACGCAACACACACACCCACGCAACACACACACCCACGCAACACACACACCCACGCAACACACACACCCACGCAACACACACACCCACGCAACACACACACCCACGCAACACACACACCCACGCAACACACACACCCACGCAACACACACACCCACGCAACACACACACCCACGCAACACACACACCCACGCAACACACACACCCACGCAACACACACACCCACGCAACACACACACCCACGCAACACACACACCCACGCAACACACACACCCACGCAACACACACACCCACGCAACACACACACCCACGCAACACACACACCCACGCAACACACACACCCACGCAACACACACACCCACGCAACACACACACCCACGCAACACACACACCCACGCAACACACACACCCACGCAACACACACACCCACGCAACACACACACCCACGCAACACACACACCCACGCAACACACACACCCACGCAACACACACACCCACGCAACACACACACCCACGCAACACACACACCCACGCAACACACACACCCACGCAACACACACACCCACGCAACACACACACCCACGCAACACACACACCCACGCAACACACACACCCACGCAACACACACACCCACGCAACACACACACCCACGCAACACACACACCCACGCAACACACACACCCACGCAACACACACACCCACGCAACACACACACCCACGCAACACACACACCCACGCAACACACACACCCACGCAACACACACACCCACGCAACACACACACCCACGCAACACACACACCCACGCAACACACACACCCACGCAACACACACACCCACGCAACACACACACCCACGCAACACACACACCCACGCAACACACACACCCACGCAACACACACACCCACGCAACACACACACCCACGCAACACACACACCCACGCAACACACACACCCACGCAACACACACACCCACGCAACACACACACCCACGCAACACACACACCCACGCAACACACACACCCACGCAACACACACACCCACGCAACACACACACCCACGCAACACACACACCCACGCAACACACACACCACGCAACACACACACACACGCAACACACACACACGCAACACACACACACACGCAACACACACACACACGCAACACACACACACACGCAACACACACACACACGCAACACACACACACACGCAACACACACACACACGCAACACACACACACACGCAACACACACACACACGCAACACACACACACACGCAACACACACACACACGCAACACACACACACACGCAACACACACACACACGCAACACACACACACACGCAACACACACACACACGCAACACACACACACACGCAACACACACACACACGCAACACACACACACACGCAACACACACACACACGCAACACACACACACACGCAACACACACACACACGCAACACACACACACACGCAACACACACACACACGCAACACACACACACACGCAACACACACACACACGCAACACACACACACACGCAACACACACACACACGCAACACACACACACACGCAACACACACACACACGCAACACACACACACACGCAACACACACACACACGCAACACACACACACACGCAACACACACACACGCAACACACACACACACGCAACACACACACACACGCAACACACACACACACGCAACACACACACACACGCAACACACACACACACGCAACACACACACACACGCAACACACACACACACGCAACACACACACACACGCAACACACACACACACGCAACACACACACACACGCAACACACACACACACGCAACACACACACGCAACACACACACACACGCAACACACACACACACGCAACACACACACACACGCAACACACACACACACGCAACACACACACACACGCAACACACACACACACGCAACACACACACACACGCAACACACACACATGCAACACACACACATGCAACACACACACATGCAACACACACACATGCAACACACACACATGCAACACACACACACATGCAACACACACACAAGTGTCATTTGGGATTAGGAAAGGCTGATTAGTAGCAGTTCTGACGAAAGGTCATCTCGACTCTATTCTCTCCCCACAGATCCCGTCAGACCTGCTGAGACTTTCCAGCATTTTCGGTTTTGTTTCGGATTCCAGCATCTGTAGCATTTTGCTTTTGATTAGTGGAAGTTCTTGCAAGTTTTTCTGCTCCTTAATGACTGGCATCAACGTCCACATGTTCCCCAAATGATATCACCACAAACAGGGAATTTATGCCTGGGAATCTCCAAGTGCCTGGACCATTTATAATTCAGCAAATCTACGCTTTTAGATTCATGCAGCAAAGGTACATCAATGAAAACTGGAGGTACATACCTGGAATGTAGATCTTCCGTCATCTTGATATCATTTTCGGTTGCCTCGTACTCGATGTTCATGCAATCTGGAGCAAACTTCACTTTCCTGCTCTTTTCGGGCAAGTTGGCATTGAGGTTAGAGGACAGCTTTTTCTCCTGCCCACTCGGGACCTGCCCTCGCTCTCGCTCCAATAGCCTTTCAGCGCAAAGATCATCTGCTGTTTCATGGTACCATCTGAAATCCTGAGCTTTCTGACTGCATCGGCTGCCTGTAAAAAGACAGGGGGGCTTCTTCTGGGGATAGTCCTGGGCGGGTGGGCCA
This sequence comes from Mustelus asterias, assembly GCF_964213995.1. Classification (NCBI taxonomy): domain Eukaryota; kingdom Metazoa; phylum Chordata; class Chondrichthyes; order Carcharhiniformes; family Triakidae; genus Mustelus; species Mustelus asterias. The sequence continues at coordinate 20,303 of NW_027593800.1, read as the reverse complement.
TCTGCCATGTTATCCACCATCAGCGTACCAGCAGCAGGAAGCCAGTCAGAGCAAGTCGAGCTGTCGCAAGAGGGGCCCATCTGTCGAACGTAACCTTTGATACAGGAGCCGCTGTCAACATCGCTCTCGACTGCATGTAAAGCCAGACTCGATCCAGACCCTCGTTTAATCAGTCGCTTTTTGGAGGAATCCTGCACACAGTGGGAAAGGTTAACAGAAAAGATCAATCAAGGGGTACAAGGTATGAGGATCAGTCCGACTCCAGTCCTGGGTGCGTGAGGGTCAGTCTGACTCCAGTCCCGGGTGTGTGAGGGTCAGTCCGACTCCAGTCCCGGGTGTGTGAGGGTCAGTCTGACTCCAGTCCCGGGTGTGTGAGGGTCAGTCTGACTCCAGTCCCGGGTGCGTGAGGGTCAGTCTGACTCCAGTCCCGGGTGCGTGAGGGTCAGTCCGACTCCAGTCCACGCTGCGTGAGGGTCAGTCCGACTCCAGTCCACGCTGCGTGAGGGTCAGTCCGACTCCAGTCCACGCTGCGTGAGGGTCAGTCTGACTCCAGTCCACGCTGCGTGAGGGTCAGTCTGACTCCAGTCCACGCTGCGTGAGGGTCAGTCTGACTCCAGTCCACGCTGCGTGAGGGTCAGTCTGACTCCAGTCCACGCTGCGTGAGGGTCAGTCTGACTCCAGTCCACGCTGCGTGAGGGTCAGTCTGACTCCAGTCCCGGGTGTGTGAGGGTCAGTCTGACTCCAGTCCCGGGTGTGTGAGGGTCAGTCCGACTCCAGTCCCGGGTGCGTGATGGTCAGTCTGACTCCAGTCCACGCTGCGTGAGGGTCAGTCTGACTCCAGTCCCGGGTGTGTGAGGGTCAGTCTGACTCCAGTCCCGGGTGTGTGAGGGTCAGTCCGACTCCAGTCCCGGGTGCGTGAGGGTCAGTCCGACTCCAGTCCACGCTGCGTGAGGGTCAGTCCGACTCCAGTCCCGGGTGCGTGAGGGTCAGTCCGACTCCAGTCCACGCTGCGTGAGGGTCAGTCCGACTCCAGTCCACGCTGCGTGAGGGTCAGTCCGACTCCAGTCCACGCTGCGTGAGGGTCAGTCCGACTCCAGTCCACGCTGCGAGAGGGTCAGTCCGACTCCAGTCCACGCTGCGTGAGGGTCAGTCCGACTCCAGTCCACGCTGCGTGAGGGTCAGTCCGACTCCAGTCCACGCTGCGTGAGGGTCATTCCGACTCCAGTCCCGGGTGCGTGAGGGTCAGTCTGACTCCAGTCCCGGGTGCGTGAGGGTCAGTCTGACTCCAGTCCCGGGTGCGTGAGGGTCAGTCTGACTCCAGTGCCGGGTGTGTGAGGGTCAGTCCGACTCCAGTCCACGCTGCGTGAGGGAGTCAGTCTGACTCCAGTCCACGCTGCGTGAGGGTCAGTCTGACTCCAGTCCACGCTGCGTGAGGGTCAGTCTGACTCCAGTCCACGCTGCGTGAGGGTCAGTCTGACTCCGGTCCACGCTGCGTGAGGGTCAGTCTGACTCCAGTCCACGCTGCGTGAGGGTCAGTCTGACTCCAGTCCACGCTGCGTGAGGGTCAGTCTGACTCCAGTCCACGCTGCGTGAGGGTCAGTCTGACTCCAGTCCCGGGTGTGTGAGGGTCAGTCTGACTCCAGTCCCGGGTGTGTGAAGGTCAGTCCGACTCCAGTCCCGGGTGCGTGATGGTCAGTCTGACTCCAGTCCACGCTGCGTGAGGGTCAGTCTGACTCCAGTCCCGGGTGTGTGAGGGTCAGTCTGACTCCAGTCCCGGGTGTGTGAGGGTCAGTCCGACTCCAGTCCCGGGTGCGTGAGGGTCAGTCCGACTCCAGTCCACGCTGCGTGAGGGTCAGTCCGACTCCAGTCCCGGGTGCGTGAGGGTCAGTCCGACTCCAGTCCACGCTGCGTGAGGGTCAGTCCGACTCCAGTCCACGCTGCGTGATGGTCAGTCCGACTCCAGTCCACGCTGCGGGAGGGTCAGTCCGACTCCAGTCCACGCTGCGGGAGGGTCAGTCCGACTCCAGTCCACGCTGCGGGAGGGTCAGTCCGACTCCAGTCCACGCTGCGTGAGGGTCAGTCCGACTCCAGTCCACGCTGCGTGAGGGTCAGTCCGACTCCAGTCCACGCTGCGTGAGGGTCATTCCGACTCCAGTCCCGGGTGCGTGAGGGTCAGTCTGACTCCAGTCCCGGGTGCGTGAGGGTCAGTCTGACTCCAGTCCCGGGTGCGTGAGGGTCAGTCTGACTCCAGTCCCGGGTGTGTGAGGGTCAGTCCGACTCCAGTCCACGCTGCGTGAGGGAGTCAGTCTGACTCCAGTCCACGCTGCGTGAGGGTCAGTCTGACTCCAGTCCACGCTGCGTGAGGGTCAGTCTGACTCCAGTCCACGCTGCGTGAGGGTCAGTCTGACTCCAGTCCACGCTGCGTGAGGGTCAGTCTGACTCCAGTCCACGCTGCGTGAGGGTCAGTCCGACTCCAGTCCACGCTGCGTCAGGGTCAGTCTGACTCCAGTCCACGCTGCGTGAGGGTCAGTCCGACTCCAGTCCACGCTGCGTCAGGGTCAGTCTGACTCCAGTCCACGCTGCGTCAGGGTCAGTCTGACTCCAGACCACGATGCGTGAGGGAGTCAGTCTGACTCCAGTCCACGCTGCGTGAGGGTCAGTCCGACTCCAGTCCACGCTGCGTCAGGGTCAGTCTGACTCCAGTCCATGCTGCGTCAGGGAGTCAGTCTGACTCCAGTCCACGCTGCGTGAGGGAGTCAGTCTGACTCCAGTCCACGCTGCGTGAGGGAGTCAGTCTGACTCCAGTCCACGCTGCGTCAGGGTCAGTCTGACTCCAGTCCACGCTGCGTCAGGGTCAGTCTGACTCCAGTCCCGGGTGTGTGAGGGTCAGTCCGACTCCAGTCCATGCTGCGTCAGGGTCAGTCTGACTCCAGTCCACGCTGCGTCAGGGTCAGTCTGACTCCAGTCCACGCTGCGTCAGGGTCAGTCTGACTCCAGTCCACGCTGCGTCAGGGTCAGTCTGACTCCAGTCCACGCTGCGTCAGGGTCAGTCTGACTCCAGTCCACGCTGCGTGAGGGAGTCAGTCTGACTCCAGTCCATGCTGCGTAAGGGTCAGTCTGACTCCAGTCCACGCTGCGTCAGGGTCAGTCTGACTCCAGTCCACGCTGCGTGAGGGTCAGTCTGACTCCAGTCCACGCTGCGTGAGGATCAGTCCGACTCCAGTCCCGGGTGTGTGAGGGTCAGTCTGACTCCAGTCCCGGGTGTGTGAGGGTCAGTCTGACTCCAGTCCCGGGTGTGTGAGGGTCAGTCTGACTCCAGTCCCGGGTGTGTGAGGGTCAGTCTGACTCCAGTCCCGGGTGTGTGAGGGTCAGTCTGACTCCAGTCCCGGGTGTGTGAGGGTCAGTCTGACTCCAGCCCTGGGTGTGTGAGGGTCAGTCTGACTCCAGTCCCGGGTGTGTGACGGTCAGTCTGACTCCAGTCCCGGGTGTGTGAGGGTCAGTCCGACTCCAGTCCCGGGTGTGTGAGGGTCAGTCTGACTCCAGTCCCGGGTGTGTGAGGGTCAGTCTGACTCCAGTCCACGCTGCGTCAGGGTCAGTCTGACTCCAGTCCACACTGCGTGAGGGTCAGTCTGACTCCAGTCCCGGGTGTGTGAGGGTCAGTCCGACTCCAGTCCCGGGTGCGTGAGGGTCAGTCTGACTCCAGTCCCGGGTGTGTGAGGGTCAGTCCGACTCCAGTCCACACTGCGTGAGGGTCAGTCTGACTCCAGTCCCGGGTGTGTGAGGGTCAGTCTGACTCCAGTCCCGGGTGTGTGAGGGTCAGTCTGACTCCAGTCCACGCTGTGTCAGGGTCAGTCTGACTCCAGTCCACGCTGCGTGAGGGTCAGTCTGACTCCAGTCCCGGGTGTGTGAGGGTCAGTCTGACTCCAGTCCACACTGCGTGAGGGTCAGTCTGACTCCAGTCCCGGGTGTGTGAGGGTCAGTCTGACTCCAGTCCTGGGTGTGTGAGGGTCAGTCCGACTCCAGTCCCGGGTGTGTGAGAGTCAGTCTGACTCCAGTCCCGGGTGTGTGAGGGTCAGTCTGACTCCAGTCCTGGGTGCGTGATGGTCAGTCTGACTCCAGTCCAAGGTGTGTGAGGGTCAGTCTGACTCCAGTCCTGGGTGCGTGATGGTCAGTCTGACTCCAGTCCCGGGTGCGTGAGGGTCAGTCTGACTCCAGTCCCGGGTGTGCGGTTGTGGTCCCCTTATTTAAAAAAACAAAATTGTTAAGAAGCAGTTCAGAGAAGGTTCACTGGGATGATGGGGTTGTTTTATAAAGAAAGGTTGAACAGATTAGACCTCTGCCCATTGGAGTTTCGAAGAATAAGAGGTGATCTATTAAAACATCCAACATCATGAGGGGACTTGACAGGCTGAATACCCTTACGGGAAAGACTAAATCAAGGGGACACAGTTTAAAAGTATGTGTCTCCCTTTTAAGACAGAGATGAGGAAAGATCTTTTCTGGTGTGTGGCATTCTCTTCCCCGGAGAGTAGTGGTGACTGGGTCTCTGAATTTATTCATGGCAAGGTGAGACAGATTTTTGTTAGGCAAAGGAGTTAAGGGTTATGGTGGGGAGGGGTGGCAGAAAGTGAAGCTGAGGCCACAATCAGATCAGCCATGATCTTATTGAATGGCCTTTGACAAGGTACCGCAGTGGTTCACACTGCTGCCTCACAGCGCCAGGGACCCAGGTTCGATTTTTTCACAGAGGATGGTGAGTGTCTGGAACAAGCTGCCAGAGGCAGTAGTAGAGGCGGGTACAATTTTGTCTTTTAAAAAGCGTTTAGACAGTTACAAGGCTAAGATGGGTATAGAGGGATATGGGCCAAATGTGGGCAATTGGGACTAGCTTTGTGGTTTAAAAAAATGGGGCAGCATGGACAAGTTGGGCCGAAGGGCCTGTTTCCATGCTGTAAACCTTTATGACTCTATGAATGGTAGAGTAGGCTCGAAGGGCTGAATGGCCTCCCTCTATGTTCCTAAAACCTCACCTGACATTCCAATGCTGCACTGTCAGAGGTTCTGTCTTTCTGATGAGGATTAACAATGGCAATTAAAATATAACTAACAGTTGCTACACTCATAAATGGGAGACTTGATGTTCTTAAAGTGAGGGGAGGAACTGGAAAAGGTTTGGGAATAGGGACAGGCTGAGCTATTATTGTATTCAGTCCCAAATTCCAGATCAAACATTGAATTGGTAAAAGTGACCATCTGGAAGCTGCTGTAGTACCTCGAGAGTAGACCCTTATGACTTGGTGACCCTGAGCAACATTCAAACTTCAGGAAGCAACAAAGTAAATTGCAGACACAATGGTCCAAATGGCTTCCTTCCACACTTCAGTGATGAGACATTGAACCGAGATGGTCTGCTTTCTCAGGTGGATATAAAGATCCCATGGTGCTGTTACACTGAAAAGGCACAGTAAGAAGTCTCACAGCACCAGGTTAAAGTCCAACAGGTTTATTTGGTAGCTCGAGCTTTTGGAGCACTGCTCCTTCATCAGGTGAGCGAAGAAGCAGCGCTCCGAAAGCTTGTGCTACCAAATAAACCTGTTGGACTTTAACCTGGTGCTGTGAGACTACTTACAAGGGCTTCCAGCCTTGGTGGAATTGTGCAAATCACCATCCTCAAGTGAAATGGGGAGAATAAGGCAGGAAGAGGGGAAAAAGCAATTTAGTCATGTTCTGGGATCGAGTTGGAATTTTGGTAGGATGTCAACATGTGACTACTCACCTCCTGTACTGTGCGGATTGGGCCAGACATCATGCCACGTACAATGCGACCTGACCGTGGTCTCTGCGGCTCCATATTTGTACCTCTGGCCTCCACAGGAAACACGCCAGCCCTGGAAGGATCTGATGAAAGGATGTTAACAGGAAGGAGTCCCGGATCACCTCCTGAAGAGCACCCGTTCCTACCAGGAGATCTATCCTTCTTCTTGAGTGAACTCTGCAGAGTCTTGGGAGAAGGTGCTGGCATACAGGTCAAACCAGCTGAATCATTCGGGAACCTAGGAATTGAACAGAATCAGGAATGTTATACTCATGAAAGCTAGTTAACTGTGACCCATAACTACAACAGGGTAGAGGAGTACAACTAATCGGGTAGCTCCTTCAATCGGTTTCCACGGTTTAGTGGTGAGCACTTTCACATTGCGTCTGATAGGTCCCTGGTTCGATTCGCACTTATATTTAACAAGTGCCTTCTTAGCACAGTAGCAGCACAACACTCTCATAATCTGAACATCCTGAGTTTAATCTTCAAGAGAAGGCAACAAACCTTGCAACAGCTCTGAGCATTAGGGATGGGCAATAAATGCTGGCCTTGTCAGCAATGTCCATATCTGATGGACTATGAAAAGAACTATGTAATTCCCATCTCTAAACTGCTTCAGAGATTGCAATATTAACCTGGAAAGTTCATAGAATGCATACGGTGCAGCAGAAGGCCATTCGGCCCATCGAGTCTGCACCGACAACGATCCCACCCAGGCCGTGTCTCTGTAACCCCATATATTTACCTTGTGAACCCCCCAAGACTAATGGACAATTTATCATGGCCAATCCGCCTAACTCACACATCTTTGGACTATGGGAGGAAACCGGAGCACCCGGAGGAAACTCACGCAGACACGGGGAGAACGTGCAAACTCCACACAGACAGTGACCCAAGCCGGGAATCGAACCCGGGTCCCTGGCACTGTGAGGCAGCAGTGCTAACCACTGTGCCACCCAAGTTGTGAGTGTGGAAAGCCTACGGTTGGCTAGGTTTGACATGTCTTTTGCTCAATAATCATCCTGCAATCAAATCACCAAAGCCTAAATTTAGCCAGCATTGCAGAAAAACTGCAACTTTGATAAAGAAGGTTTTAAAGAAGACACACAGAAAGTGGCAATACAGGTGGAGAAGGTAGTCAAGATGGCATACGGCATGCTTGCCTTCATCGGCCGGGGCATTGAGTTTAAAAATTGGCAAGTCATGTTGCCGCTTCATAGAACCTTAGTTAGGCCGCACTTGGAATATAGTGTTCAATTCTGGTCGTCACACTACCAGAAGGATGTGGAGGCTTTGGAGAGGGTACAGAAAAGATTTACCAGGATGTTGCCTGGTATGGAGGGCATTGGCTATGAGGAGAGGTTGGGAAAACTTGGTTTGTTCTCACTGGAACGACGGGGGTTGAGGGGCGACCTGATAGAGGTCTACAAGATTATGAGCGGCATGGACAGAGTGGATAGTCAGAAGTTTTTTCCCAGGTGGAAGAGTCAATCATTAGGGGGCATAGGTTTAAGGTGCAAGGTTTAAACGAGATGTCCGAGGCAGATTTTTTTACACAGATAGTGGGTGCCTGGAACTCATTGCCGGGTGAGGTAGTGGAAGCAGATACAGTAGCAACTTCTAAGGGGCGTCTTGACAAATACATGAATAGGATGGGAATAGAGAGATATGGTCCCTGGAAGGGTAGGGGGTTTTAGTTCAGTCGGGCAGCATGGTCGGTGCAGGCTTGGAGGGCCGAAGGGCCTGTTCCTGAGCTGTAATTTTCTTTGTTCTTTGTTTTCCTGAATTCCCTATTGGATTCATTAGTGACTATCTTATACTTATAACACCTAATTTGGACTTCCCAACAAGTGGAAACTCTACGCCTCCCCCAACAAACCCTTCATAATTTTGAAGACCTTCATCAGGTCACCCCCTCTCTTTTCTAAAGAAAAAAGCCTCACCTTTTTCAGGTCATAAGCACTCAGTTCTGGCATCAACATTTAAACTCCAATAAGCACTGTTAGCTGTCCACTTGCCATGCAGAGACAATCAGGGCCACTTTTCCAGTATTATAAAGCAATTGCCATACAGCAGAATCAGACATGTTGTACCTGCAAGTCTCGGATTTATTCAAGTCGTGAAATGCGACGCCTCCACCTTTGTCCTCATCGGAGAGGTCGTAGATATTTACGAAGGTACTGTCAAAACGCACTGATGTTGCTCTTTGGCTCACTATAGCTGGAGCTCGAAAGTTCTCCCGTGCCATAGTCTTTGTGTTCTCACAAGTGTCCAGGAAATATTTTGTGATTATCTCCAGCATGGTCTTTAAAGGCATCACCTGAGCCTGCAGATAGGTTTTTTTAAAAAACAGGCAACATTCAAAAAAGGTTGCTGAGTAAATAATCATAAGTGCATAGAGTAACATTCATGGGTTTCCTACAATGACTGAAGCACAAATAGCATATGATCTATCCATGTTCGCCCAAAATGGGCGGCACGGTGGCACTGTGGTTAGCGCTGCTGCCTCACAGCGCCGGGGACACAGGTTCGATTCCCGCCTTGGGTCACTGTCTGTGTGGAGTTTGCATGTTCTCCCCGTGTCTGCATGGGTTTCCTCCGGGTGCTCCGGTTTCCTCCCACTGTCCGAAAGACGTGCTGGTTAGGTACATTGACCATGCTAAATTCCCCCTCGGTGTACCCAAACAGGTTCCGGAGTGTGGCGACTCGGGGATTTTCACAGTAACTTCATTGCAGTGTTAATGTAAGCCTTACTTGTGGCACTAATAAATAAACTTTACTTTATTCTGGCCTCTTGTGCATTCCCAATTACCTTTGCCCTCTCCATTGGAAGACCTGCCTTCAAATGCCTTGGTCTCAAACTCTGGAATTTCCACAACAGCTAACATTTAAATAGTGGGATTCACATAATGACAAGGTTCTTCAGTGGTATTATAAAACGTACTGTATTTCTTACAAATTTTGAGTGTACCTAACCAGCACGTCTTTCGCACTGTGGGAGGAAACCGGAGGAAACCCACGCAGACATGGGAAGAACATGCAAACTCCACACAGGCAGTTTACCCAAGCTGGGAATCGAACCTGTGTCCCTGGCGCTGTGAGGCAGCAGCGCTAACCACAGTGCCACCATGCCGCCCACATTGGGCGAACATGGATAGCTATTTGTGCTTCAATCATTGTAGGAAGAGGTGACCAAAGATTAAGCTTGCATGGCTCAGCCTCACATTTTCATAGAATCATAGAATCCCTACAGTGCAGAAGGACACCATTCGGCCCATCGAGTCCACACCGACAAAAATCCCACCCTGGCCCTCTCCCCATAATCCCTCGTATTTACCCTGATAATCGCCAACACTAATGGGCAATTTAGCACGGTCAACCCACCAAACCCGCACATCTTTGGATTGTGGGAGGAAACCAGAGCACCCGGAGGAAACCCATGCAGACACGGGGAGAACGTACAGACTCCGCACAGACAGTGACCCAAGCCGGGAATCGAACCCGGGTCCCTGGAGCTGTAAGGCAGCAGTGTTAACCACTGTGACACCGTGTCTGATAACACTCCTGCGAAGGGCATTGCAATGTTAAAGGGACTTTCAATCAACCTCCCCAAAAAAGCATAGTTGACCCTTCAAAGGTTTATATTCTTTATCCTAATGTAGAGAAAGCCGTCAAAATACATATTTCCCTCCCCATTTTATGATCCCAGTTTTTGTTTAGAGACATGGATGAACAGAGTCACAGGACTGCCGATTAACTGTTAACAAAACAACAAAACATTTATTAAACAAGAAAAGTTTAACTAAACTAGACCACTCCCTCATGCCAGCTATACCTTTACAGACATATACACATAACACAAGTTACAAACTTATTCTTATACTCTAATGTTCTCAATACGTACACAGTCCATGTAAACTAATAGGCAAACTGTGGTCAGACACACCACCCTCTGAAACCAAGGAACAAACATTATGTTAAGGGGCAACAAGACAAATACATGAATAGGATGGGAATCGAAGGATACGGACTCCGTAAGTGCGTACGGTTTTAGTTTAGGCAGGCATCATGATTGGCGCGGGCTTGGAGGGCCAAAGGGCCTGTTCCTGTGCTGTACTGTTCTCTGTTCTTTGACATCACCCTATACAACTTCTGTGCACTTCTCATCAAATCTCCCCAGGTGCTTGTCACACTGTGAGCCATCTAGTCTCAATAGAACTCTGGCTTTCACACAAGGGTTTCCAAACTCCGCTCTCGAAGAACACTCTTGGAATCTCCCCTAAACAATGCTTTCTCGTAGAAGTCTTCACCAAGGATCCACATCAAGGATTTCAACCTCTCCTTTCAGTATTCCTCTGCCCTGTAACACTCTCTGCATTCAAGCTGCCACACAATCTCTCAGGTACCCAGCCCAACAGAACATCAGTGCTTCACAGGCTGGATTAAGGTGTCACCAACCTCTTCCAGCTCAGATGCTTGGCTTCTCATTAGCCAAAGTTAAATCTGCTTTGTGCAGCTGTCTTTCTAATTCAGAGCCCTTTCTCTGCTCTTTGCTCTAACTTCAACGAACAGGACCTTGTTCCTTTTTCTTCAAAGTCCTCCTGGAACTTTCCTCAGTCCTATCCCCTAGTTCCTTGAACACTCTGTTCTTTATTTTTTATTTGCTGGGTCAGCATTTATTGCTGTCAGAATTTAAGAGTCAACCACATTACTGTTCATCTGGAGTCACATGTAGGCCGGACCAGGTAAGGATGGCAGATTTCCTTCCCTAAAGGACATGAGTAAATCAGATGGGTTTTACAACAATCATGATTAGGTTTTTAATTCCAGAAATCTATTGAATTCAAATTTCACCACCTGCCATGGTGGGATTTGAACCTAGATCCCTGGAGCATTACCCCAGGTCTTGATTACTGGTCTAGCAACAATACCACTGCGCTGCTGCCTCCCTCTGTATTGTCCTGCCAGTACTGGAAAGCTCCTTGCTGGGGGGTTACCTAGTTTCAGACTGAGTTCTAATTGCTTCTGCTTTTTCAGTGTTGGTCTCTGGTTGTTAAGCAACAGCTTTTTTTTAAAGCCTGTCACTGCTTTTACGTCGTAAAAACCTCAATTACAATGCAGAAAAAATTTCAAGTGAAACTAAATTATAGACTTGCAGGCACCTGTGTTTAACAAGAAACTAAAATTTTAACCCTTTCTTAGCACACACAAATGGGGGAGGCTGTGATGTCGTGGACTAGCAATCCAGAGACCCTCTGGTTTCTTGGGTTCGAAGCCCACCACGGCAGATGGTAAAATCTGAAATCAATAAAAATCTGAAATTAAAAGTTTAATGATGGCCATGAAACCATTGTCCACTGTTGCAAAAATCCTAAGGATCCTATTCAGGGGAGGCAGTGATGTAGTGGTATTGTCAGTGGACTAGTAATCCAGAGACCCAGGGAAACGCTCTGGGGACCCGGGTTCAAATCCCCACCGCGGCAGATGGTGAAATTTAAATTCAATAAAAATCTGGAATTAAAAGTCTAATGATGACCATGAAACCATTGTCGATTGTTGTAAAAACCCAGCTGGCTCACTAATGTTCTTTAGGGAAGGAAATCTGCCATTCTTACCTGGTCTGGCCTATATGTGACTCTAGATCCAATCTGGTTGACTATTAAATGCCCTCAGGGATGGGCAATAAATGCTGGCCCATGATGAATAAATAAAAACAATTTTAAAATGTTTTAAATGGGTTCACCAATGCCCTTTAGGGAAGGAAAATCTGCATTCCTTCCTTAGTTCACAGCAATATGGTTGACTCTCAAGGGTAATTAGGAATGGGCAGTAAATGCTGGCCCAGCCAGCGATGACCATATCCCATGAATGAATTTAAAAAACAAATTATCTGATCTTGTACTTTATTCCCAAACAGAAACATAAATTACTTGAACTATACAATTGGGGGAGAGGTAATTATGATGCGATTAGGCAAGAATTAGGGGGCATAAGATGGGAACAGAAACTGTCAGGGAAAGGCACTGATGAAAAGTGGAACTTTTTCAAGGAACAAATACTGGGTGTCCTTGATAGGTATGTCCCTGTCAGGCAGGGAGGAAATGGCCGAGTGAGGGAACCGTGGTTCACAAAAGAGGTGGAATGTCTTGTGAAAAGGAAGAGGGAAGCTTATGTAGGGATGAGGAAACAAGGTTCAGATGGCTCGATTGAGGGTTACAAGTTAGCAAGGAATGAGCTGAAAAAGGGGCTGAGGAGAGCTAGGAGGGGACATGAGAAGTCCTTGGCGGGTCGGATCAAGGAAAACCCCAAGGCTTTTTACTCTTATGTGAGGAATAAAAGAATGACCAGGGTGAGGTTAGGGCCGGTCAAGGACAGTGGTGGGAACTTGTGTATGGAATCAGTAGAGATAGGCGAGGTGATGAATGAATACTTTTCTTCAGTGTTCACCAAGGAGAGGGGCCATGTTTTTCAGGAAGAGAAGGTGTTACAGGCTAATAGGCTGGAGGAAATAGATGTTCGGAGGGAGGATGTCTTGGCAGTTTTGAATAAACTGAAGGTCGATAAGTCCCCTGGGCCTGATGAAATGTATCCTAGGATTCTTTGGGAGGCGAGGGATGAGATTGCAGAGCCTTTGGCTTTGATCTTTGGGTCCTCGCTGTCCACGGGGATGGTGCCAGAGGACTGGAGAGTGGCAAATGTTGTTCCTCTGTTTAAGAAAGGGAATAGAAATGACCCTGGTAATTATAGACCGGTTAGTCTGACTTCGGTGGTTGGTAAATTGATGGAAAAGGTCCTTAGGGATGGGATTTACGACCATTTAGAAAGATGCGGATTAATCCGGGATAGTCAGCATGGATTTGTGAAGGGCAAATCGTGCCTCACAAATTTGATAGAATTTTTTGAGGAGGTAACTAGGTGTGTTGATGAAGGTAAGGCGGTTGATGTCATATACATGGATTTTAGTAAGGCGTTTGATAAGGTCCCCCATGGTCGGCTTATGATGAAAGTAAGGAGGTGTGGGATAGAGGGAAAGTTGGCCGATTGGATAGGTAACTGGCTATCTGATCGAAGACAGAGGGTGGTGGTGGATGGAAAATTTTCGGACTGGAGGCAGGTTGCTAGCGGAGTGCCACAGGGATCGGTGCTTGGTCCTCTGCTCTTTGTGATTTTTATTAATGACTTAGAGGAGGGGGCTGAAGGGTGGATCAGTAAATTTGCTGATGACACCAAGATTGGTGGAGTAGTGGATGAGGTGGAGGGCTGTTGTAGGCTGCAAAGAGACATAGATAGGATGCAAAGCTGGGCTGAAAAATGGCAAATGGAGTTTAACCCTGATAAATGTGAGGTGATTCATTTTGGTAGGACTAATTTAAATGTGGATTACAGGGTCAAAGGTAGGGTTCTGAAGACTGTGGAGGAACAGAGAGATCTTGGGGTCCATATCCACAGATCTCTAAAGGTTGCCACTCAAGTGGATAGAGCTGTGAAGAAGGCATATAGTGTGTTAGCTTTTATTAACAGGGGGTTGGAGTTTAAGAGCCGTGGGGTTATGCTGCAACTGTACAGGACCTTGGTGAGACCGCATTTGGAATATTGCGTGCAGTTCTGGTCACCTCACTATAAGAAGGATGTGGAAGCGCTGGAAAGAGTGCAGAGGAGATTTACCAGGATGCTGCCTGGTTTGGAGTGTCGGTCTTATGAGGAAAGGTTGAGGGAGCTGGGGCTGTTCTCTCTGGAGCGGAGGAGATTGAGGGGAGACTTAATAGAGGTTTATAAAATGATGAAGGGGATAGATCGAGTGAACGTTCAAAGACTATTTCCTCGGGTGGATGGAGCTATTACAAGGGGGCATAACTATAGGGTTCATGGTGGGAGATACAGGAAGGATATCAGAGGTAGGTTCTTCACGCAGAGAGTGGTTGGGGTGTGGAATGGACTGCCTGCAGTGATAGTGGAGTCAGACACTTTAGGAACATTTAAGCGGTTATTGGATAGGCACATGGAGCACACCAGGATGGTAGGGAGTGGGATAGCTTGATCTTGGTTTCAGATGAAGGTCGGCACAACATTGTGGGCCGAAGGGCCTGTTCTGTGCTGTAATGTTCTATGTTCTAACTATCTCTATTTCCTAATATCCTGTTAAGACCCTTAAATGAGTTCCACCTGCCTCTACTTCAGGAGGGATACAAAATCCGAATATTATTCAGTTCCCTGGTTTGCTAATCATACATGAATTATGTAGGTCCAAACAAATTGCAAACACATTTGGAAAAGTTGGTAGATGAGTGGGAAGCTGCAATGAAAAATAAAAGACCTGACAACCTAAATGACAGAATGTTGCAGTCACATTGAGAAAGTTGCACAGAAAGTCATCTCTAGTCTCTGGTTCAGTAGGAAAATTAATTTGACAAATGTGTACTCTATGTCAAGAGCCTATGCATATAGAGCCAGATTCTTATTGCTGCATAGCTAATACGATTCCAATTGCATCATACCTTACTCCAAGGACTTGGCAGGTAAAGAGGTCTATAACCAGAGGCTACAGATTTAAGGAAATGAGCTAAAAGGAAAACTGGGTGGGCCAAGCTTGGGTCACTGTCTGTGCGGAGTCTGTACGTTCTCCCCGTATCTGCATGGGTTTCCTCCCACAGTCCAAAGATGTGCAGGTTAGGTGCATTGGCCATACTAAATTCATCCTCGGTGTACCTGAACAAGCGGAAGAGTGTGGCGACTAGGGGATTTTCACAGTAACTTCATTGCAGTGTTAATGTAAGCCGACTTGTGACGCTAATAAATAAACTTCTGATCTAGAATACACTACCCTAATTGCAATTTTGATAAGGGAATTGGATAAACACATGAAGGGGAGAAAACTTCAAGGCTACAAGGAAAGAACGGGGGGGGGGGGGGCGCTAATTTTAAAGAGCTGGCAGGAGCATGATATGTTGAATGGCCCAGTTCTGTGGCGCAGGATTCTATTATGTAAGCTTGCTTTCAATGCTGTGGCAGTGGGAGGAGTACTTTGCAGGCACAGACAAGCCGGTTCCAATTGAGGATTGAACCCCATTAGCAAGTAAGCTTGTGGCAGAGTTCTGTATCATCAAATGAATGAATACAGTAACATGAAAGACGTCACTGATCACATGGGTTTTGACGCTCGTGCCAGCTGATGTCATTAATTTAGCAAATTAAGTGCAATCCTGCTTCACCTTGTTCTGTTTATAAAGGGATTCCAGATGCAGCACTTTCTTCAGTTCATTGCGGGTATTAATGCTGCCCTCAGTGCGTGGAAGCTCCTGGTCCATGGCTGAAATAGTCTTCTTTAAACCCTGCAGGGATGGGAGGAGAAAATACATTGGAATTCAGATTCAGAAACAGTTCTTTCCTGCTTACTGGCAGAATTCATTTCAGAGTTCAGGCACAGCCACGTCAAACTTCGAGAGGTAGCAATACAGGAGAGAATATTTTCTGCACAACGTTTGGACCTCAACTCCCTTTGTACGTCACAATTTATAACCAGCACAGTACAAATCTCCCCTCCCACACAATCCTCAACATCACCCAGTAGCCTCGCTGCAAAACACATGAAGAAAAATGATTCAAGCTCAGCTTTGAGACTCCTTCTTAAAACTCACTTATATATTCAGTATGCACAAACCCCATAAGCCAGTGCTTCAGTTGTGTGCAGAGTTTTGTTCTCCATACCTGAGGAAGGATTTATTTGTCTTAAAGGGAGTACAGCAAAGGTTCAATAGGTTGGACCATCATGGGGTGAGAAATCTCCTGCCAGAAGAAATTGGGTAGAATGGATAGGTACATTCTGGAGGTCGGAAGAATGAGAGCTGTTCTCACTGAAAGATACAAGGGTTTGACAGGATAGATGCCGAGACTTTGTTTCCCCAACTCTCAAACAATTGGAAGGAACAGTTGGAACTTCTGCAGGAAGACTTGCATTTACACAGTGACTTTTGTGAGTTTAGATTTACAGTCAGTGAAATACTTTCTGAAGTGTAGTCACTGTTGCAATGTAGGCCACTTAGGACTGAAATAAAGAGAGACTTCTTCACTCAGTGGCCTATGAATCTTTGTAATTCTCTACTCCAAAGAGCTGTGCAGATGGACAAAGAACAACTACAACTATGACTTCAACAACAATAACGGCAATATTGGCTTTAAAGAGCAATTATAACTAAGAGTTAAGCCTGCTTGGGTTTTTTGGTCGACATATAATGAAAAACAGATGCAGGTCATAATGTTGTTGCTGCTGTGGTCTGGTTTTGTACCTGAACGCTCAGAGCATTCAAAACAAAATGGATGAATTTGTTGCACAGATAGATGTAAAGGGGTATGATATAGTTGGCATTACGGAGATGTGGCTCCAAGGTGACCAAGGATGGAAACTAAACATTGAAGGACTATTCAATGTTTAGGAAGGACAGACAGAAAGGAAAAGGTGGTGGAGTTCCATTGTTGATTAAAGATGATATTGATACGATATTGAGGAAAGATATTAGCACAGATGATGTGGAATCTGTATGGGTCAAGTTAAGAAACACAAAGCAGTAAAAAACATTGGTGGAGGTGGTATACAGACCACCAAACTGTAGTAGAAATGTTGGGAAAAGCATTAAGAACATAAGAACATAAGAAATAGGAACAGGGGTAGGCCATCTAGCCCCTCGAGCCTGCCCCACCATTCAACAAGATCATGGCCGATCTGAAGCGAATCAGTTCCACTTACCCGCCTGCTCCTCATATCCCTTAACGATCAGAAATCTATCTACCCGTGATTTAAACATATTCAACGAGGTACCCTCCACCACTTCAATGGGCAGAGAATTCCAGAGATTCACTACCCTCTGAGAGAAGAAGTTCCCCCTCAACTCTGTTCTGAACCGGCCCCCCCTTATTTTGAGGCTGTGCCCTCTAGTTCTGGTTTCCCTTCTAAGTGGATAGAATCTCTCTACCTCTACCCTATCCAGACCCTTCATTATCTTATATGTCTCTATAAGCTCACCCCTCAGCCTTCTAAACTCCAACGAGTACAGATCCAATCTGTTCAATCTCTCCTCATAAGCTACACCCCTCATCTCCGGTATCAACCTGGTGAACCTTCTCTGCACTCCCTCCAAGGCCAATATATCTTTTCGCAAATAAGGGGACCAAAACTGCACACAGTACTCCAGTTGCGGCCTCACCAGTACCTTGTACAATTGCAGCAAGACCTCCCTGCTTTTATATTCTATCCCCCTCGCGATAAAGGCCAACATTCCATTCGCCTTCTTGATCACCTGCTGCACCTGCAGACTGAGTTTTTGCGATTCGTGCACAAGGACCCCCAGGTCCCTCTGCACAGTAGCATGATGTAATTTTTCTCCATTAGACAGGTGTTAAAGGAACACCTGTGATTATGGGAGACTTTAATCTGCAAATAGATTGGGAGAGTCAAATTAGTCACAGTACAATAGAGTAGGAATTTCTGGAGTCCATAAGGGATAGTTTTCTGGAGCAAAAACATTGAGGAACCAACAAGGGATCAGGCCATCTTGGACTGGGTGTTGGACAATGAGAAAGGATTCGGTGATAATCTTGTTGTGAGAGAACCCTTGGGGATGAGTGACCATAATATGGTAGAATTCTTTTGTCAAGGTGGATAGTGATGTAGCTGATTCTGAGACCAGGGTCAATAAAGGTAACTATGATGATATGAAGGACGAATTGTCTATGATGGACTGGAAAACATTATTGGAAGGAAAAGTAGTGGACAGACAATGGCAGGCAATTAAGGAACAAATAGGTGAACTCCAGAAGTTGTTTATTCCTGTTTGGCGCAAGAGTGGTAAGGGAATTGTGGCCAAATCATGGCTGACCAGGGAAATTAGAGATAGTATCAGATTCAAGGAAGAAGCATACAAATTGGCAAGAAAAAGCATTAGGCCTGAGGTTTGAGAGCAGTTTAAAATTCAGCAAAGGAGGGCCAAGGGGTTGATTAAGAGGAAAATAGAGTATGAAAGTAAGTTAGCGGGGAACATAAAAACCCTTATGTAAAGAGATTGACAAAAACGAATGTAGCCTTTTACAGTCAGAAACAGAGGAATTCATAGCGGGGAATGAAGAAATGGCCAAAGAACTAAATTTGTACTTTGATTCTGCCTTCATAAAGAAAGACATGAATAATGTACCAGGAATTCTGAGAGAAGCAAGTTTTATTGAGGAGCTGAATGAAATCAGCATTAGGAGAGAAATGGTTTTGGAGATTTTTTTAATTCATTCATGGGACATGGGCGTCGCTTTGCCCTTCCCCAGTTGCCGTTGAAGGGCATGTTGAGAGACATGGCTGTGGTTCTGGAGTCACATATAGGCCAGACCAGGTAAGGACAGCAGACTTCCTTCCCTAAAGGACATGAGTGAACCAGATGGGTTTTTCCAACAATCGACAATGGTTTCATGGTCATCAGTAGATTCTTAATTCCAGATATTTTTTATTGAATTCAAATTCCACCATCTGCCGTGGCGGGATTCGAACCTGTGTCCCCAGAACATGTGCCAAGTTTCTGGATTAATGGGCCAGCAACAATAACACCAGGCCATCGCCTCTCGAGAGGGATTGATGAAATTGAAGGTGGATGAATTTCCAGGGCCTGATCATCTTCATTCCAGAGTGCTGAAGGAACATAAGAACAAGGAGTAGGCCATCTGGCCCCTCGAGCCTGCTCCCGCCATTCAATAAGATCAAGGGCTAATCTATCCCCAATCCCTCTCTCTCTATCCCCAATCCCTCTCCCCCCACCACTCTCCATCCACAATCCCACTCTCTCTCTCTATCCCCAATCCCTCTCTCTCTATCCCCAATCCCTCTCTCTCTCTATCCTCGATCCCCAATCCCTCTCTCCCTCTCTCTATCCTCGATCCCCAATCCCTCTCTCCCTCTCTCTATCCTCTATCCCCAATCCCTCTCTCCCGCTCTCTATCCTCTATCCCCAATCCCTCTCTCTATCCTCTATCCCCAATCCCTCTCTCCCTCTCACTATCCTCTATCCCCAATCCCTCTCTCCCTCTCTCTATCCTCTATCCCCAATCCCTCTCACCCTCTCTCTATCCTCTATCCCCAATCCTCTCACCCCCTCTCTCTCTGCCCCCAGTCTCCCTCCCTCTCTGCCCCCAGTCTCCCTCCCTCTCTGCCCCCAGTCTCCCTCCCTCTCTGCCCCAGTCTCCCTCCCTCTCTCTGCCCCCAGTCTCCCTCCCTCTCTCTCTGCCCCCAGTCTCCCTCTCTCTCTCTCTGCCCCCAGTCTCCCTCTCTCTCTCTGCCCCCAGTCTCCCTCTCTCTGCCCCCAGTCTCCCTCTCTCTCTCTGCCCCCAGTCTCCCTCACTCTCTCTGCCCCCAGTCTCCCTCACTCTCTCTGCCCCCAGTCTCCCTCTCTCTCTCTGCCCCCAGTCTCCCTCTCTCTCTCTGCCCCCAGTCTCCCTCTCTCTCTCTGCCCCCAGTCTCCCTCTCTCTCTCTGCCCCCAGTCTCCCTCTCTCTCTCTGCCCCCAGTCTCCCTCTCTCTCTCTGCCCCCAGTCTCCTCTCTCTCTCTGCCCCCAGTCTCCCTCTCTCTCTCTGCCCCCAGTCTCCCTCTCTCTCTCTGCCCCCAGTCTCCCTCTCTCTCTCTGCCCCCAGTCTCCCTTTCTCTCTCTGCCCCCAGTCTCCTCTCTCTCTCTGCCCCCAGTCTCCCTCTCTCTCTCTGCCCCAGTCTCCCTCTCTCTCTCTGCCCCAGTCTCCCTCTCTCTCTCTGCCCCCAGTCTCCCTCTCTCTCTCTGCCCCCAGTCTCCCTCTCTCTCTCTGCCCCCAGTCTCCCTCTCTCTCTCTGCCCGCAGTCTCCCTCTCTCTCTCTGCCCCCAGTCTCCCTCTCTCTCTCTGCCCCCAGTCTCCCTCTCTCTCTCTGCCCCAGTCTCCCTCTCTCTCTCTGCCCCCAGTCTCCCTCTCTCTCTCTCTGCCCCCAGTCTCCCTCTCTCTCTCTGCCCCCAATCTCCCTCTCTCTCTCTGCCCCCAATCTCCCTCTCTCTCTCTGCCCCCAATCTCCCTCTCTCTGCCCCCAGTCTCCCTCTCTCTCTCTCTGCCCCCAGTCTCCCGCTCTCTCTCTCTCTCTGCCCCAGTCTCCCTCTCTCTCTCTCTGCCCCAGTCTCCCTCTCTCTCTCTATCCCCAAACTCCCTCTCAATCCCAGTCTCCCTCTCTCTCTCTGCCCCCAGTCTCCCTCTCTCTCTCTGCCCCAGTCTCCCTCTCTCTCTCTGCCCCAGTCTCCCTCTCTCTCTCTGCCCCCAGTCTCCCTCTCTCTCT
Source organism: Mustelus asterias (assembly GCF_964213995.1). NCBI lineage: Eukaryota > Metazoa > Chordata > Chondrichthyes > Carcharhiniformes > Triakidae > Mustelus > Mustelus asterias. Next base: position 168 of record NW_027593800.1, on the reverse strand, counting down.
CTGCCCCCAGTCTCCCTCTCTCTCTCTGCCCCCAGTCTCCCTCTCTCTCTCTGCCCCCAGTCTCCCTCTCTCTCTCTGCCCCCAGTCTCCTCTCTCTCTCTGCCCCCAGTCTCCCTCTCTCTCTCTCTGCCCCAGTCTCCCTCTCTCTCTCTCTATCCCCAATCTCCC
>NW_027593799.1:10000-26905 GCF_964213995.1 Mustelus asterias | reverse complement strand
CAGTGTCTGGGGCAGTGTCTGGGCAGTGTCTGGGGCAGTGTCTGGGCAGTGTCTGGGGCAGTGTCTGGGGCAGTGTCTGGGCAGTGTCTGGGCAGTGTCTGGGGCAGTGTCTGGGGCAGTGTCTGGGGCAGTGCCTGGGGCAGTGTCTGGGCAGTGTCTGGGGCAGTGTCTGGGCAGTGTCTGGGGCAGTGTCTGGGCAGTGTCTGGGCAGTGTCTGGGGCAGTGTCTGGGGCAGTGTCTGGGGCAGTGTCTGGGGCAGTGTCTGGGCAGTGTCTGGGGCAGTGTCTGGGCAGTGTCTGGGGCAGTGCTTACACTGCCCGCTGCTCTGGGGGAATGGGTTGCAGAGCCAGGAGAGGAGGTTGATCCACCATCACAATGAAACCGTAAATGAGTTTAATATCCGCCTTGGACCTGCTGACAATCCGGAACCTTCTCAGCACCTGGGGGAGAGACAGAGACAGGGACAGAGATCAGGCTCCGGCTGACTGAGGGACGTGACTCTGAGAGCAGTGAGGGGGGTAGGGAGGAGTGTGAGTCCCTCGCACTCACCTCACTCACAGCCTATCCCAGGCTGCCATCCGTGAGGATCCACTGGATTCCAGAGAATCTCCGCCCCGGATTACTAACAAAGGGGCTACGCTCACCCCCACAAACCTCCCCCCATCCCCGCCATAGACAGACAGCCAGGAATACAAACCCCCCCACCCCGGGGGAGAGTCTGACCCCATCAGTATTTGGGGGGAGAGGAGATTGACGGGAGGGGAGAGGGGGGGAGTGAGGGGGAGGGGTGAGTGAGGGGGAGGGGGGAGTGTGAGGGGGAGGGGGGAGTGAGAGAGGGGGTGTGAGAGAGGGGGGAGTTAAGGGGAGGGAGGGGGGAGTGAGGGGGAGGGGGGAGTGGATAGTGAGGGGGAGGGGGGGGAGGGGGGAGTGAGGGAGAGGGGGAGTGAGGGATTGGGGAAGGGGTGAGGGTAAGGGGGCGGGGGGAGGAGGTGAGCGAGGGGGGATATAGGGTGGTGGGGGAGGGGGCGCTGGGCAAGGGGAGGGGGAGGGGTTAGGGGGAGGGGGGCTGGGAGAGGGGGGTGGGTGAGGGGGAGGGGGCACTGGGCGAGGGGAGTGGGAGGGGGGTGGGTGAGGGGGAGGGGGGGACTGGGCGAGGGGAGGGGGGTGGGTGAGGGGGAGGGGGGCTGGTCGAGGGGGAGGGGGAGGGGAGTGGGTTAGGGGGAGGAGGGCTGGGCGAGGGGAGGGGGGTGGGTGAGGGGGAGGGGGGCTGGGCGAGGGGAGGGGGCTGGGAGGGGGAGAGGGGTGGGTGAGGGGGAGGGGGGCTGGGTGAGGGGGGTTGGGTGAGGGGGAGGGGGCACTGTGCGAGGGGAGTGGGAGGGGGGTGGGTGAGGGGGAGGGGGGGACTGGGCGAGGGGAGGGGGAGGGTAGTGGGTTAGGGGGAGGGGGGGACTGGGCGAGGGGAGGGGGGTGGGTGAGGGGGAGGGGGGCTGGTCGAGTGGGAGGGGAGTGGGTTAGGGGGAGGAGGGCTGGGCGAGGGGAGGGGGGTGGGTGAGGGGGAGGGGGGCTGGCGAGGGGAGGGGGCTGGGAGGGGGAGAGGGGTGGGTGAGGGGGAGGGGGGCTGGGTGAGGGGGAGGGGGGCTGGGCGGGGGAGTGGGAGGGGGGTGGGTGAGGGGGGGTGGTGTTGGGGGAGGGGGAGGGGGGCTGGGCGGGGGGAGGGGGTGATAGCTGTGGTGAATCCCCCCCGTTGGGCCCGGCTCCAGTGGAATTGGGGGAACTCACGTGGATAAGAAACAGGGCGATTTCGGTCTCGGCGACCCTGCGTCCAATACACTGCCGGACACCAAAACCAAACGACACAGCCCGGAAAGAGTGAGTGTCGGCAGACAGCCACCTGCCGGGGTCGTATTGCTGGGGCTCGGGGAAGATCGCTGCGCTCCTGCCCAGGGAATATATTCCAGCCTGTACCAATGTCTGCCGAGACACAGAGAGAGAAACTCCATTAAAACAGGGCAAGGTCCCACAACAAACCTTCCCCCTGAAAGAATTACATTCTACAGCAACCTACAGCTCCCCCACACTCCCTCAGCACTGACCCTCCCTCAGCACTGACCCTCCCTCAGCACTGACCCTCCCTCAGCACTGACCCTCCCTCAGCACCGACCCTCCCACAGTGCGGCGCTCCCTCAGCACTGACCCTCCCACAGTGCGGCGCTCCCTCAGCACCGACCCTCCCACAGTGCGGCGCTCCCTCAGCACTGACCCTCCCTCAGCACTGACCCTCCCTCAGCACCGACCCTCCCACAGTGCGGCACTCCCTCACCACTGACCCTCCCACAGTGCAGCGCTCCCTCAGCACCGACCCTCCCACAGTGCGGCGCTCCCTCAGCACCGACCCTCCCACAGTGCGGCACTCCCTCAGCACCGACCCTCCCACAGTGCGGCGCTCCCTCAGCACCGACCCTCCCACAGTGCGGCGCTCCCTCAGCACCGACCCTCCCACAGTGCGGCACTCCCTCAGCACTGACCCTCCCTCAGCACTGACCCTCCCACATGTGTGGCGCTCCCTCAGCACTGACCCTCCCTCAGCACTGACCCTCCCACAGTGCGGTGCTTCCTCAGCACTGACCCTCCCACAGTGCGGCGCTCCCTCAGCACTGACCCTCCCACAGTGCGGCGCTCCCTCAGCACCGACCATCCCACAGTGCGGCGCTCCCTCAGCACTGACCCTCCCACAGTGCGGCGCTCCCTCAGCACTGACCCTCCCACAGTGCGGCACTCCCACAGCACTGACCCTCCCACAGTGCGGCGCTCCCTCAGCACTGACCCTCCCACAGTGCAGCGCTCCCTCAGCACTGACCCTCCCTCAGCACTAACCCTCCCACAGTGCGGTGCTCCCTCAGCACTGAACGTCCCACAGTGCGGCACTCCCTCAGCACTGACCCTCCCACAGTGCGGCGCTCCCTCAGCACTGACCCTCCCACAGTGCGGCGCTCCCTCAGCACTGACCCTCCCACAGTGCGGCGCTCCCTCAGCACCGACCCTCCCACAGTGCGGCACTCCCTCAGCACTGACCCTCCCACAGTGCGGCGCTCCCTCAGCACCGACCCTCCCACAGTGCGGCGCTCCCTCAGCACTGACCCTCCCACAGTGCAGCGCTCCCTCAGCACCGACCCTCCCACAGTGCGGCGCTCCCTCAGCACCGACCCTCCCACAGTGCGGCGCTCCCTCAGCACCGACCCTCCCACAGTGCGGCGCTCCCTCAGCACCGACCCTCCCACAGTGCGGCACTCCCTCAGCACTGACCCTCCCTCAGCACTGACCCTCCCACAGTGCGGCGCTCCCTCAGCACTGACCCTCCCACAGTGCGGCGCTCCCTCAGCACCGACCATCCCACAGTGCGGCCCTCCCTCAGCACTGACCCTCCCACAGTGCGGCGCTCCCTCAGCACTGACCCTCCCACAGTGCAGCGCTCCCTCAGCACTGACCCTCCCTCAGCACTGACCCTCCCACAGTGCGGCGCTCCCTCAGCACTGACCCTCCCACAGTGCAGCACTCCCTCAGCACTGACCCTCCCACAGTGCGGCACTCCCTCAGCACTGACACTCCCTCAGCACTGACCCTCCCACAGTGCAGCACTCCCTCAGCACTGACCCTCCCACAGTGCGGCGCTCCCTCAGCACTGGCCCTCCCACAGTGCAGCATTCCCTCAGCACTGACCCTCCCACAGTGCGGCGCTCCCTCAGCACTGACCCTCCCACAGTGCGCCGCTCCCTCAGCACTGACCCTCCCACAGTGCGGCGCTCCCTCAGCACTGACCCTCCCACAGTGCGGCACTCCCTCAGCACTGGCCCTCCCACAGTGCAGCGCTCCCTCAGCACTGACCCTCCCACAGTGCGGTGCTCCCTCAGCACTGACCCTCCCACAGTGCGGCGCTCCCTCAGCACTGACCCTCCCACAGTGCGGCACTCCCTCAGCACTGGCCCTCCCACAGTGCAGCGCTCCCTCAGCACTGACCCTCCCACAGTGCGGTGCTCCCTCAGCACTGACCCTCCCACAGTGCGGCGCTCCCTCAGTAGTGTACTTACCCCCGCTGGGATGTGGTAGTTCTGAATGACGATATCTCTAACGGGGTATCGCTGTAGTGTCACCCCAATGGGATACAACCTGGGGGGTCAGACACATGGAGTTAGTGGACAGATCGTAACTAAATCGAGCATTTGGAAGGCACTCTGTTCCATCCCCCAGAATACACTCACTCAGCGTGGGGTAAACAGGACGTCCTCCGATCATCAGGCTATTTAACCACAGTGTGCCTCACATATTAACTTCTCAAAGGGGATCACTGGACAGTGATCAGGAGCAGGAACCCTGGCTGATTTCCCCTCTCTCTCTCTCTAACCCAGGGATCACTGGACAGTGATCAGGAGCAGGAACCCTGGCTGATTTCCCCTCTCTCTCTCTCTAACCCAGGGATCACTGGACAGGGATCAGGAGCAGGAACCCTGGCTGATTTCCCCTCTCTCTCTCTCTAACCCAGGGATCACTGGACAGTGATCAGGAGCAGGAACCCTGGCTGATTTCTTCTCTCGAACCCAGGGAGGAGATCGGGTCAGTGGTTAATCCGGAACTTACCGCAGTGTTTCTTTGATTGCTGCCCTGAGGAGGGGGACAGTTTGCAGTAGTTTCCAGACATCCCCCTCAGCCTCTCGATAGGCCGCATCCACCTCCTTGCGGAGGGCGGTTTGTATGTCAGGGTTACGAGCGAGTTCGAACAGGGTGAAGAGGAGACTGTGAGCTGTCTGCGGAGAGAGAGAGGGGGGAGAGAGAGTGACGGAGCGTCACCCTGAATAACACCATCAAACCGCTCTGTAATTACCCCCCCCCTCACACTCCCCCCCTCACTCCCACAGAACCCAATCATCCTGGCCCCACTCCCCGCTCAGTCTCACCCTCTCTGCCCTTTCCATTTTACCCCAATGCCCCTCCTTATTTTTCCCGCACTCGCAACACACTCCCCTCACTATCCCCATCCCCTCACTATCCCCCCTCCCCTCACCAACCCCCTCCCCTCACTATCCCCCTCCCCTCACTATCCCCCTCCCCTCACTATCCCCCTCCCCTCACTATCCCCCTCCCCTCACTATCCCCCTCCCCTCACTATCCCCCTCCCCTCACTATCCCCCTCCCCTCACTATCCCCCTCCCCTCACTATCCCCCTCCCCTCACTATCCCCCTCCCCTCACTATCCCCCTCCCCTCACTATCCCCCTCCCCTCACTATCCCCCTCCCCTCACTATCCCCCTCCCCTCACTATCCCTCTCTCCTCACTATCCCCCTCCCCTCACTATCCCCCTCCCCTCACTATCCCCCTCCCCTCACTATCCCCCTCCCCTCACTATCCCCCTCCCCTCACTATCCCCCTCCCCTCACTATCCCCCTCCCCTCACTATCCCCCTCCCCTCACTATTCCTTCTCCCCTCACTATCCCCCTCCCCTCACTATCCCCCTCCCCTCACTATCCCCCTCCCCTCACTATCCCCCTCCCCTCACTATCCCCCTCCCCTCTCTATCCCCCTCCCCTCACTATCCCCCTCCCCTCACTATCCCTCTCCCCTCACTATTCCTTCTCCCCTCACTATCCCCACCCCTCACTGCCCCTCCCCTCACTATGCCCCTCTCCTCACTGTCCCCCTCCCCTCACTATCCCCCTCCCCTCACTGTTCCCCCTCCCCTCACTATTCCTTCTCCCCTCACTATCCCCCTCCCCTCACTATCCCTCTCCCCTCACTATTCCTTCTCCCCTCACTATTCCCCCTCCCCTCACTATCCCCCCTCCCCCTCACTATCCCCCTCCCCTCACTGTCGCCCTTCCCTCTCTATCTATCCCCCACTACCTCTCCCCTCATTGCCTCCTCCCCTCACTATCTATCCCCTCACTATCCCCCTCCCCTCACTATCTATCCCCTCATTGAGTGAGGGAGGGAGTGTGTGGGAGCGAGGGTGTTGTGTAGGGAGTGAAGGTGGTGAGGGTGTGAGGGAATGAGGGTGAGTGGAGTGAGAGTAGGGACTGTAAGGGGCTAAGGGAGTGAGGGGCTAAGGGAGTAAGGATAGGGAGTCTGAGGGGCTCTGGGGACAAGGGGCTATGGGGGTGAGGGGCTAAGGGAGTGAGGATAGGGGGTGTGAGCAGCTAATGGGGTGAGGGGCTAAGGGGGTGAGGGGCTAAGGGGTGAGGAGCTAAGGGGTGAGGGGCGATGGGGGTGAGGGGCGATGGGGATGAGGGGCTAAGGGAGTGAGGGTAGGGAGTGTGAGGGGCTGTGGGGGCGAGGGGCTGTGGGGGCGGGGGGCTAAGGGGCTGTGGGCGTGGGTGAGGGGCTAAGGGGGCGAGGGGGCGTGGGTGAGGGGCTAAGGGGGTGAGGGGCTAAGGAGGCGAGGGGCAAGGGGGCGTGGGTGAGGGGCTAAGGGGGCGTGGGTGAGGGTCTAAGGGGGTAAGGGGGTGAGGGGGCATGGGTGAAGGGCTAAGGGGGCGTGGGTGAGGGGGCGAGAGGGCATGGGTGAGGGGCTGAGGGGGCGAGGGGCGAGGAGTTAAGGGGTGAGGAGTTGTGGGTGAGGGGGCGAGGGGGCATGGGTGAGGGGCTGAGGGGGCGAGGGGCGAGGAGTTAAGGGGTGAGGAGTTGTGGGTGAGGGGGCGAGGGGGCGTGGGTGAGGGGCTGAGGGGGCGAGGGGCGAGGAGTTAAGGGGTGAGGAGTTGCGGGCGAGGGGCTAAGGGGGTGAGGAGTTGCGGGCGAGGGGCTAAGGGGGTGAGGAGTTGCGGGCGAGGCGCTAAGGGGGTGAGGAGTTGCGGGCGAGGGGCTAAGGGGGTGAGGAGTTGCGGGCGAGGGGCTAAGGGGGTGAGGAGTTGCGGGCAAGGGGCTAAGGGGGTGAGGAGTTGCGGGCGAGGGGCTAAGGGGGTGAACCTCTCACCGTGTCCACGCTGCCCACCATCAGTTCGGTCACGTTGGCTTTGATAATGTCGACCGGCAGCTGGGATTTCAGCAGCAGCTCCGTGAGAATTCCCGAATACTGGACCCGTCCTTCCGGAATGTTTCTCACCTTCTCGCAAAGCTGCTTAATACACTGGTCAGCTGGGAAGAGGGGGAGAGAGAGAGACGGAGTGAATGAGAGGGAGACAGGGAGGGAGAGTGTGTGAGAGAGACGAAGGGAGAGAGAGAGAGACAGACAGAGGGAGACAGAGAGAGAGAGACAGGGAGAGAGAGAGAGAGAGAGACAGAACATAGAACATAGAACAGTACAGCACAGAACAGGCCCTTCGGCCCACGATGTTGTGCCGAGCTTTATCTGAAACCGAGATCAAGCTATCCCACTCCCTATCATCCTGGTGTGCTCCATGTGCCTATCCAATAACCGCTTAAATGTTCCTAAAGTGTCTGACTTCACTATCACTGCAGGCAGTCCATTCCACACCCCAACCACTCTCTGCGTAAAGAACCTACCTCTGATATCCTTCCTATATCTCCCACCACGAACCCTATAGTTATGCCCCCTTGTAATAGCTCCATCCACCCGAGGAAATAGTCTTTGAACGTTCACTCTATCTATCCCCTTCATCATTTTATAAACCTCTATTAAGTCTCCCCTCAGCCTCCTCCGCTCCAGAGAGAACAGCCCTAGCTCCCTCAACCTTTCCTCATAAGACCTACCCTCCAAACCAGGCAGCATCCTGGTAAATCTCCTCTGCACTCTTTCCAGCGCTTCCACATCCTTCTTATAGTGAGGTGACCAGAACTGCACACAATATTCCAAATGTGGTCTCACCAAGGTCCTGTACAGTTGCAGCATAACCCCGCGGCTCTTAAACTCCAACCCCCTGTTAATAAAAGCTAACACACTATAGGCCTTCTTCACAGCTCTATCCACTTGAGTGGCAACCTTCAGAGATCTGTGGATATGGACCCCAAGATCTCTCTGTTCCTCCACAGTCTTCAGAACCCTACATAGAAACCCTACAGTGCAGAAGGAGGCCATTCGGCCCATCGAGTCTGCACCGACCACAATCCCACCCAGGCCCTACCCCCACATATTTTACCCGCTAATCCCTCTAACCTACACATCCCAGGACTCTAAGGGGCAATTTTTAACCTGGCCAATCAACCTAACCCGCACATCTTTGGACTTTGACCTACCTTTGACCCTGTAATCCACATTTAAATTAGTCCTACCAAAATGAATCACCTCACATTTATCAGGGTTAAACTCCATTTGCCATTTTTCAGCCCAGCTTTGCATCCTATCTATGTCTCTTTGCAGCCTACAACAGCCCTCCACCTCATCCACTACTCCACCAATCTTGGTGTCATCAGCAAATTTACTGATCCACCCTTCAGCCCCCTCCTCTAAGTCATTAATAAAAATCACAAAGAGCAGAGGACCAAGCGCTGATCCCTGCGGCACTCCGCTAGCAACCTGCCTCCAGTCCGAAAATTTTCCATCCACCACCACAGGGAGAGAGAGAGACAGAGGGGGGAGTCACCCCCACAGCTCAGGCACTGAAGTGGGGGGGGCGGTATTCTACACTGCCCACGGTATCTGTGGGTCTGGCAACCCCCCTCCAGCCAGCTGTCTGGAGCACAGACGCTCCCCTCCCAGTGCTGTTCTTCCCTTGACTCTAACCTCCTATGGGGTGACACTCCGAGGGGACAGGGTCCGCTGGCAAGGCCTACCGTGCTGGAAGAGGTAGTCCCACGCTGCCACGTGGTCCCTCCAGGGCTTAAGGTTGAGTCGCCTGGCCAGCCCAGGTGGCAGGTAGAGCAGTGGGATGGTAGTTTGTAACATCTCCTCCACTGCCTGTATGAACCGTTCCGAACTGGGGCACACACCCGCATCAAACAGTCCCAGCCGCTCTCCGTACAAGAGGTGGAAACTGGCTGCACAGGGAGAAAATAACCCAGATTAAAGAAAGAGAGAGAGATAGGGAGGGGGTGTAGGGGGCTGGAGGGGGTTACAGAGATAGGGAGGGGGTGTAGGGGCTGGAGGGGGTTACAGAGATAGGGAGGGGGTGTAGGGGCTGGAGGGGGTTACAGAGATAGGGAGGGGGTGTAGGGGGCTGGAGGGGGTTACAGAGATAGGGAGGGGTGTAGGGGCTGGAGGGGGTTACAGAGATAGGGAGGGGGTGTAGGGGGCTGGAGGGGGTTACAGAGATAGGGAGGGGGTGTAGGGGCTGGAGGGGGTTACAGAGATAGGGAGGGGGTGTAGGGGCTGGAGGGGGTTACAGAGAGAGGGTCCAGTGGTTGAGTGCCGATATTCTCAGCCTCGGTATACTTACACTCGAGGGCAAAGCGGAAGAGGTCAGGCAGCATGTTGACCTCTGTGACCTCACGACCTCCCTCCAGACGTCGGACAATGAATTTGGTGAAATCGTCTGCCACTGGCTGCAGGAGAGGGGCAAAGCGCCGGACAGCGGCCGGACTGATCACCTCCTTATTCAGGAGCAGCCTCTCACTGCGCCACTCCTCACCGTTCCTGCAACAGAATCCAGGGGGCAGGGGTCACCCAGAGAACTCTGAACTCTGACCCTCCGCAGCCTGAGGCAAAAGGTCACTGCTGAACCCAATCCTGACCTTTCAACCCTGGCATCCCGAACCACCTCCCAATATTCCGACAGTGCGGCGCTCCCTCAGCACTGACCCTCCCACAGTGCGGCGCTCCCTCGGCACCGACCCTCCCACCGTGCGGCGCTCCCTCAGCACTGACCCTCCGACAGTGCGGCGCTCCCTCAGCACCGACCCTCCCACAGTGCGGCGCTCCCTCAGCACCGACCCTCCCACAGTGCGGCGCTCCCTCAGCACTGACCCTCCCACAGTGCGGCGCTCCCTCAGCACTGACCCTCTCACAGTGCGGCGCTCCCTCAGCACTGACCCTCTCACAGTGCAGCGCTCCCTCAGCACTGACCCTCCCACAGTGCGGCGCTCCCTCAGCACCGACCCTCCGACAGTGCGGCGCTCCCTCAGCACTGACCCTCCCACAGTGCGGCGCTCCCTCAGCACCGACCCTCCCACAGTGCGGCGCTCCCTCAGCACTGACCCTCCCACAGTGCGGCGCTCCCTCAGCACTGACCCTCCCACAGTGCGGCGCTCCCTCAGCACCGACCCTCCCACAGTGCGGCGCTCCCTCAGCACTGACCCTCTCACAGTGCGGCGCTCCCTCAGCACTGACCCTCCCACAGTGCGGCGCTCCCTCAGCACTGACCCTCCCACAGTGCGGCACTCCCTCAGCACTGACCCTCCCACAGTGCGGCGCTCCCTCAGCACTGACCCTCCCACAGTGCGGCGCTCCCTCAGCACCGACCCTCCCACAGTGCGGCGTTCCCTCAGCACTGACCCTCTCACAGTGCGGCGCTCCCTCAGCACTGACCCTCCCACAGTGCGGCGCTCCCTCAGCACTGACCCTCCCACAGTGCGGCACTCCCTCAGCACTGACCCTCCCACAGTGCGGCGCTCCCTCAGCACTGACCCTCCCACAGTGCGGCGCTCCCTCAGCACTGACCCTCCCACAGTGCGGCGCTCCCTCATCACTGGCCCTCCCACAGTGCGGCGCTCCCTCAGCACTGACCCTCCCACAGTGCGGCGCTCCCTCAGCACTGACCCTCTGACAGTGCGGTGCTCCCTCAGCACCGACCCTCCCACAGTGCGGCGCTCCCTCAGCACTGACCCTCTGACAGTGCGGTGCTCCCTCAGTACTGACCCTCCCACAGTGTGGCGCTTCCTCAGCACTGACCCTCTGACAGTGCGGTGCTCCCTCAGCACCGACCCTCCCACAGTGCGGCGCTCCCTCAGCACTGACCCTCTGACAGTGCGGTGCTCCCTCAGTACTGACCCTCCCACAGTGTGGCGCTTCCTTAGCACTGACCCTCCCACAGTGCGGCGCTCCCTCAGCACCGACCCTCCCACAGTGCGGCGCTCCCTCAGCACTGACCCTCCCACAGTGCGGCGCTCCCTCAGCACTGACCCTCCCACAGTGCGGCGCTCCCTCAGCACTGACCCTCCCACAGTGCGGCGCTCCCTCAGCACCGACCCTCCCACAGTGTGGCGCTCCCTCAGCACTGACCCTCCCACAGTGTGGCGCTCCCTCAGCACTGACCCTCTGACATAACTTTCTGTTTTTCATTTCATTTTTATGAAAAGTTTCAGAATCTATATTGCAGTTTGGAAATCACATTGTGGACTGTTCCTTAGGGAGTGAGAGAGACTGGCATCACTGACTGGGTTCTTCTTCACAGGACAGCCTGACGCATGCGGGTAAATTTCAGGCCCCCTGCTCGCGCGGCCATCCCAAATTGTTGCAATTGATCTCTGAGTGACCCAGAACCAGAATGCATCACTCTGACTGGGGGATGGGGGGGGAATATTCCTCAGCAGAGACCCACACCCGGACGCCCAGGCATTCACCCCCCAACAGGAGAAAAGTTGTCCCATCCCCCCCACCCCCAACCTCTGTATACCTACTTCAGAAAGATGCCACACTTGTGGTTACGATATTCCCGATGGCACACCCAGGCATCCAGCATCATTCTCCTGGGAAGGGTTCCCTCGCTCCGGAACAGCACGGCGATGTCCTCTGGCAGGAAGACATTGACAGTCTCCTTCCTCCCCAGCTTCTCCCTGAGAGACAGGATCGGTGATCGATGAGCGAAAGGCCAGGTCTCCCTCCCACCCCCTCCCTATCTCTGTAACCCCCTCCAGCCCCTACACTCCCTCCCTATCTCTGTAACCCCCTCCAGCCCCTACACCCCCTCCCTATCTCTGTAACCCCCTCCAGCCCCTACACTCCCTCCCTATCTCTGTAACCCCCTCCAGCCCCTACACTCCCTCCCTATCTCTGTGACCTCCCCATGCCACTACACCCCCTCCCTATCGCTGTAACCTCCTCCAGCCCCTACACCCCCTCCCTATCTCTGTAACCTCCTCCAGCCCCTACACCCCCTCCCTATCTCTGTAACCTCCTCCAGCCCCTACACCTCCTCCCTATCTCTGTAACCTCCTCCAGTCCCCTACACCCCCTCTCTATCTCTGTAACCTCCTCCAGCCACTCCACCCCCCTCCCTATCTCTGTAACCCCCTCCAGCCCCTACACCTCCTCCCTATCTCTGTTACCTCCTCCAGCCCCTACACCCCCTCCCTATCTCTGTGACCTCCCCATGCCCCTACACCTCCTCCCTATCTCTGCAACCTCCTCCAGACGCCGACATCCCCTCCCTATCTCTGTAACCTCCTCCTGCCCCTACACCCCCTCCCTCTCTCTGTAACCTCCTCCAGCCCCTACACCTCCTCCCTATCTCTGTAACCTCCTCCAGCCCCTACACCCCCTCCCTCTCTCTGTAACCTCCTCCAGCCCCTACACCTCCTCCCTATCTCTGTAACCCCCTCCAGCTCCCTACACCCCTTCCCTATCTCTGTAAGCCCCTCCAGCCCCTACACCCCCTCCCTATCTCTGTAACCTCCTCCAGCCCCTACACCTCCTCCCTCTCTCTGTAACCTCCTCCAGTCCCCTACACCCCCCTCTCTATCTCAGTAACCTCCCCATTCCCCTACATCCCCTCCCTATCTCTATAACCCCCTCCAGGCCCAACACCCCCTCCCTATCTCTGTAACCTCCTCCAGCCTCCTACAGTCCTTCCCTATCTCTGCAACCTCCTCCAGCCCCTACAACCCCCCTATCTCTGTAACCTCTTCCAGCCCCAACACCCCCTCCCTATCTCTGTAACCACCTCCAGTCCCCTACACCCCCTCCCTATCTCTGTCACCTCCTCCAGCCCCTACAGCCCCCCTCCCTATCTCTGTAACTCCCTCTAGCCCCTACACCCCCTCCCTATCTCTGTAACCTCCTCCAGCCCCTACACCCCCTCCCTACCTCTGTAACCTCCTCCAGCTCCTGCACCCCCTCCCTATCTCTGTAACCACCTCCAGTCCCCTACACCCCCTCCCTATCTCTGTAACCTCCTCCAGCCCCGACACCCCCTCCCTATCTCTGTAACCCCCTCCAGCCCCTACACCCCCCTCCCTATCTCTGTAACCTACAACCCCTCCCTATCTCTGTAACCTCCTCCAGCCCCTACACCCCCCTCCCTATCTCTGTAACCTCCTCCAGCCCCTACACCCCCCTCCCTATCTCTGTAACCTACAACCCCTCCCTATCTCTGTAACCTACAACCCCTCCCTATCTCTGTAACCTCCTCCAGCCCCTACACCCCCTCCCTATCTCTGTAACCTCCTCCAGCCCCTACACCCCCTCCCTATCTCTGTAACCTCCTCCAGCCCCTACACCCCCTCCCTATCTCTGTAACCTCCTCCAGCCCCTACAGCCCCCCTCCCTATCTCTGTAACTCCCTCTAGCCCCTACACCCCCTCCCTATCTCTGTAACCTCCTCCAGCCCTACACCCCCTCCCTATCTCTGTAACCTCCTCCAGCCCCTACACCCCCTCCCTATCTCTGTAACCTCCTCCAGCTCCTGCACCCACTCCCTATCTCTGTAACCCCCTCCAGCCCCTACACACCCTCCCTATCTCTGTAACCTCCTCCAGCCTCTACACCCCCTCCCTATCTCTGTAACCCCCTCCAGCCCCTACACCCCCTCCCTATCTCTGTAACCTCCTCCAGCCCCTACGCCCCCTCCCTATCTCTGTAACCTCCTCCAGCCCCTACACCCCCTCCCTATCTCTGTAACCTCCTCCAGCCCCTACACCCCCTCCCTATCTCTGTAACCCCCTCCAGCCCCTACACCCCCTCCCTATCTCTGTAACCTCCTCCAGTCCCTACAACCCTCCGGGATCCCTGCGCTCCTCCAATTCCGGCCTCTCGAGCATCCCCCAATTCCCATCGCTCCGCCATTGGCGGCCGTGCCTTCAGCTGCCTGGAAGGCACTTATCTCTGAAATTTCCTCGCTAAACTTCTCCCTGTCTCTCTATCTCTCTGTCTGTCTCTCTCTCTCTCTCTGTCTCTCTCTCTCTCTGTCTCTCTCTCTCTCTCTGTCTCTCTGTCTGTCTCTCTCTCTCTCTCTGTCTCTCTCTCTCTCTGTCTCTCTCTCTCTCTGTCTCTCTCTCTCTCTCTGTCTCTCTCTCTGTCTGTCTCTCTCTCTCTCTCTGTCTCTGTCCCTCTCCCTCTCCCTCAGTCTCTCTCCCTCTCTCTCTCTCTGTCTCTCTCTCTCTCTGTCTCTCTCTCTCTCTGTCTGTCTCTCTCTCTCTCTCTGTCTCTGTCCCTCTCCCTCTCCCTCAGTCTCTCTCCCTCTCTCTCTCTCTGTCTCTCTCTCTCTGTCTCTTTCTCTCTCTGTCTCTCTCTCTCTGTCTCTGTCCCTGTCCCTCTCCCTCTGTCTCTCTCTCTCTCTCTGTCTCTCTCTCTCTCTCTCTCTGTCTCTGTCCCTCTCCCTCTCCCTCAGACTCTCTCCCTCTCTCTCTCTCTGTCTCTCTCTCTCTATCTCTCTGTCTGTCTCTCTCTCTTTGTCTCTCTCTCTCTGTCTCTCTGTCCCTGTCCCTCTCCTTCAGTCTCTCTCCCTCTCTCTCCCTCTGTCTCTCTGTCTCTCTCTCTCTCTCTGTCTCTGTCCCTCTCCCTCTCCCTCAGTCTCTCTCTCTCTGTCTCTCTCTCTCTCTGTCTCTCTCTCTCTGTCTCTGTCCCTCTCCCTCTCCCTCTCCCTCAGTCTCTCTCCCTCTCTCTCCCTCTGTCTCTCTCTCTCTCTCTCTCTCCCTCAGTCTCTCTCTCTCTCTCTCTCTGTCTCTCTCTCTCTGTCTCTGTCCCTCTCCCTCTGTCCCTCTCCCTCTCCCTCAGTCTCTCTCCCTCTCTCTCTCTCTGTCTCTCTCTCTCTGTCTCTCTCTCTCTCTGTCTCTCTCTCTCTGTCTCTGTCCCTCTCCCTCTCCCTCAGTCTCTCTCCCTCTCTCTCCCTCTGTCTCTCTCTCTCTGTCTCTCTCTGTCTGTCTCTCTCTCTGTCTCTCTCTCTGTCTCTCTCTCTGTCTCTCTCTCTGTCTCTCTCTCTGTCTCTCTCTCTCTCTGTCTCTCCTTTATCAAGGTGTTATCCCAGTTCTGCGCTGTTACATATTTCCGTGTCGCCCTGGGTTACATTTTGACTGATTGACGCAGTGGTGGATGAACAGGGTGCTATATAAATGCGAGTTGTCACAAACATTGGCAGGTCTGTGGGGGAAGTGGGGAGATACAGACAGGAGCTGTGTGAGTTCCCCTCTCCCGGCTCTGTCTCCGTGCCCGTCACTCTCTTGCCTCCCAGTCAGAGTGTTCTGGAATCCCGTCCCACCCTCAGCAGTCAGTCTGTACTGAGGGGGTGCCACACCGTCCTGTATTCAGGGGGTTTATTAATGCAGGGTCCCACCTGTCCTTCCATTCCCGATACACAGACTACAGTTCAGAGATATTTAACCGACTTTTACAGATGCACCATAGAAAGCATTCTTTCTGGTTGTATCACAGCTTGGTCTGGGGCTCCTGCTCCGCCCAAGACTGCAAGGAACTACAAAGGGTTGTGAATGTAGCCCAGTCCCAACACGCAAACCAGCCTCCCATCCATTGACTCTGTCTACACTTCCCGCTGCCTCGGGGAAAAGCAGCCGGCATAATTAAGGACGCTCACACACCCCGGACATTCTCTCTTCCACCTTCTTCCGTCAGGAAAAAGATATAAAAATCTGAGGTCACGTACCAACCGACTCAAGAGCAGCTTCTTCCCTGCTGCCGTCAGACTGTTGAGTGGACTTACCTTATATGGGTGGCCCAGTGGTTAGCACTGCTGCCTCACAGCGCCAGGGACCCGGGTTTGATTCCCGGTGGCCCAGTGGTTAGCACTGCTGCCTCACAGCGCCAGGGACCCGGGTTCGATTCCCGGCTTGGGCCACTGTCATAGAATCATAGAAACCCTACAGTACAGAGAGAGGCCATTCGGCCCATCGAGTCTGCACCGACCACAATCCCACCCAGGCCCTATCCCCATATCCCTACATATTTTACCCACTAATCCCTCTGAACCTACACACCTCAGGACACTAAGGGGCAATTTTAGCATGGCCAATCAACCTAACCCACACATCTTTGGACTGTGGGAGGAAACCGGAGCACCCGGAGGAAACCCACGCAGACACGAGGAGAACGTGCAAACTCCACACAGACAGTGACCCGAGCCGGGAATCGAACCCAGGTCGCTGGAGCTGTGAAGCAGCAGTGCTAACCCACTGTGCTACCGTGCCGCCCCAGAGTCTGCACATTCTCCCCGTGTCTGCGTGGGTTTCCTCCGGGTGCTCCGGTTTCCTCCCACAGTCCAAAGATGTGCTGGTTAGGGTGGATTGCCCGTGCTAAATTGACCCCAGTTTCGGGGGAACTGGCAGGGTAAATATGTGGGGTTATGGGGATAGAGCTTGGGTGGGATTGTTTCAGTGCAGTGGGCCGAATGGCCTCCTGCTGTGCTGTCGGGATTCTATGATTAAGTTGATCTTTCTCTACACCCTAGCTATGACTGTAACACTACATTCTGCACCCTCTCCTTTCCTTCTCTATGAACGGTATGCTTTGTCTGTATAGCGCGCAAGAAACAATACTCTCCACTGTATCCCAATACATGTGACAATAGTAAATCAAACCGGGATTATATTACAGACTCCCGGGAGTGGTGGAAGCCGCGATACAGATTGTGAGCGAGGTTTCCCTGTCCTGGGTCTGACCTGTAGATGGGTCCGAGCATCTCAAAGTTGTGTGTCATGACTTGGTGAATATTTCGGAATCCATCGTTCTTCCAGAGGCGGTACAGGTTGAACCAGCTGTTGCTGCCCGTCGAGGGAATGGCCTCGTACGGCCGTACCCCCTGCCCCTCGCTGGCCGTCCAGGGGCTGCTGCTGTGGACCCGAATCTGGCCCTCAATCC
>NW_027593799.1:0-7500 GCF_964213995.1 Mustelus asterias | reverse complement strand
GTATTTTACACAGAGGGTGGTGGGGGCCTGGAATGCGCTGCCGGGCAAGGTGGTGGAGGCGGACACACTGGGAACGTTTAAGACTTATCTAGACAGCCACATGAACGGAGTGGGAATGGAGGGATACAAAAGAATGGTCTAGTTTGGACCAGGGAGCGGCACGGGCTTGGAGGGCCGAAGGGCCTGTTCCTGTGCTGTATTGTTCTTTGTTCAGCGGAATGGGGGGGGGGGGGGGCCGGGGGGAGGAGGGTGTTCCATTAACTGAGTGGACCCGGGTTCGAATCCCGCCACGACAGATGGTGGAATTTGTGGAATGAAGAATCTACTGATGACCCATTGTCGGAAAAACCCATCTGGTTCCTTTAGGGAAGGAAATCTGCCGTCCTTACCCCGGTCTGGCCTACATGTGACTCCAGAGCCACAGCAATGTGGGTGACTCTCAACTGCCCTCCAAGGGCAACTAGGGATGGGTAATAAATGCCGGCCCAGCCAGCGACACCCATGTCCCACAAATGAATACAAAATAGTCTTAAAAGTGAATATATAGATACAGAAAATAATGACGGTTTAATGGAATATTATCCTTTATTACAAGAGGAAATTAACATGATTTGATTTATTATTGTCACATGTATTGGGATACAGTGAAAAGTATTGTTTCTTGCGCGCTATACAGACAAAGCATACCGTTCATAGAGAAGGAAAGGAGAGGGTGCAGAATGTAGTGTTACAGTCACAGCTCGGGGTGTAGAGAAAGATCAACTTAATGCGAGGTAGGTCCATTCAAAAGTCTGACAGCAGCAGGGAAGAAGCTGTTCTTGAGTCGGTCGGTACGTGACCTCAGACTTTTGTATCTTTTCCCCCGACGGAAGGAGGTGGAAGAGAGAATGTCCGGGGTGCGTGGGGTCCTTGATTATGCTGGCTGCTTTTCCCGAGGCAGCGGGAAGTGTAGACAGAGTCAATGGATGGGAGGCTGGTTTGCGCGATGGGATTGGGCTACATTCACGACCTTTTGTAGTTCCTTGCGGTCTTGGGCAGAGCAGGAGCCCCAGACCAAGCTGTGATACAACCAGAAAGAATGCTTTCTATGGTGCATCTGTAAAAGTTGGTGAGAGTCGTAGCTGACATGCCAAATTTCCTTAGTCTCCTGAGAAAGTAGAGGCGTTGGTGGGGCTTTCTTAACTATAGCGTCGGCATGGGGGGGACCAGGACAGGTTGTTGGTGATCTGGACACCTAAAAATTTGAAGTTCTCGACCATTTTTACTTCGTCCCCATTGATGTAGACAGGAGCATGTTCTCCTTTACGCTTCCTGAAGTCGATGACAATCTCCTTCGTTTTGTTGACATTGAGGGAGAGATTATTGTTGCTGCACCAGTTCACCAGATTCTCTACCTCATTCCTGTACTCTGTCTCGTCATTGTTTGAGATCCGACCCACTACGGTGGTGTCATCAGCAAACTTTAAACTCGAATTGGAGGGGAATTTGGCCGCACAGTCATGGGTGTATAAGGTGTATAGTAGGGGGCTGAGAACACAGCCTTGTGGGGCACCGGTGTTGAGGATGATCGCGGAGGAGGTGTTGTTGCCGATCCTTACTGATTGTGGTCTGTGAGTTAGGAAGTTCAGGATCCAGTCGCAGAGGGAGGAGCCGAGGCCCAGGCCTCGGAGTTTGGAGATGGGTTTCGTGGGAATAATGGTGTTGAAGGCTGAGCTGTGGCCAATAAATAGGAGTCTGACACAGGTGAGAGAGAGGATGTGGATCTGGAAACACGAACAGATCAGGTGTGTCCTGATGGAATGGTGGATCTGCTCAAGGGGCCGAATGGCCTCCTCCAGATGTCCACATTTTGCCTCTCTGGGGCAGTAACCCACTCTCCCCCGATCCTGGAGCCCCCTGGGAGTGAGGGACGGTAACGCAGTGCCGAATTTGCACTGCGATTATACAATAAAGTCCAAAGAATGCCAGAAACAGGGATCAGCTCAGATCCAGAGGATTTGTATTACAAGTCGCGATGCAGATACTGACAGCTGTGTCCCAGCCACTGGTCACCTGCCACCCAAAAAACTACAACACACAGAGTGGGAATCCAAATCACACATCGACAGAGAGGAGAGAGTAAAAAATTCCCACATCGTAAATCAAACACTCCCAGGACAGGTACAGCACGGGGTTAGATACAGAGTAAAGCTCCCTCGACACTGTCCCCATCAAACACTCCCAGGACAGGTACAGCACGGGGTTAGATACAGAGTAAAGCTCCCTCTACACTGTCCCCCATCAAACACTCCCAGGACAGGTACAGCACGGGGTTAGATACAGAGTAAAGCTCCCTCTACACTGTCCCCCATCAAACACTCCCAGGACAGATACAGCACGGGGTTAGATACAGAGTAAAGCTCCCTCTACACTGTCCCCCATCAAACACTCCCAGGACAGGTACAGCACGGGGTTAGATACAGAGTAAAGCTCCCTCTACACTGTCCCCATCAAACACTCCCAGGACAGGTACAGCACGGGGTTAGATACAGAGTAAAGCTCCCTCTACACTGTCCCCCAATCAAACACTCCCAGGACAGGTACAGCACGGGGTTAGATACAGAGTAAAGCTCCCTCTACACTGTCCCCATCAAACATTCCCAGGACAGGTACAGCACGGGGTTAGATACAGAGTAAAGCTCCCTCTACACTGTCCCCATCAAACACTCCCAGGACAGCGACAGCACGGGGTTAGATACAGAGTAAAGCTCCCTCTACACTGCCCCCATCAAACACTCCCAGGACAGGTACAGCACGGGGCTAGATACAGAGTAAAGCTCCCTCTACACTGTCCCCATCAAACACTCCCAGGACAGGTGCAGCACGGGGTTAGATACAGAGTAAAGCTCCCTCTACACTGTCCCCCATCAAACACTCCCAGGACAGATACAGCAGGGGGTTAGATACAGAGTAAAGCTCCCTCTACACTGTCCCCATCAAACACTCCCAGGACAGGTACAGCACGGGGTTGGATACAGAGTAAAGCTCCCTCTCCACTGTCCCCATCAAACACTCCCAGGACAGGTACAGCACGGGGTTAGATACAGAGTAAAGCTCCCTCTACACTGTCCCCCATCAAACACTCCCAGGACAGGTACAGCACAGGGTTAGATACAGAGTAAAGCTCCCTCTATACTGTACACTCCCAGGACAGGTACAGCATGGGTTTAGATACAGAGTAAAGCTCCCTCTCCACTGTCCCCATCAAACACTCCCAGGACAGGTACAGCACAGGGTTAGATACAGAGTAAAGCTCCCTCTACACTGCCCCCATCAAACACTCCCAGGACAGGTACAGCATGGGTTTAGATACAGAGTAAAGCTCCCTCTACACTGTCCCCATCAAACACTCCCAGGACAGGTACAGCACGGGGTTAGATACAGAATAAAGCTCCCTCTACACTGTCCCCATCAAACACTCCCAGGACAGGTACAGCACGGGGTTAGATACAGAGTAAAGCTCCCTCTACACTGTCCCCATCAAACACTCCCAGGACAGGTGCAGCACGGGGTTGGATACAGAGTAAAGCTCAGTTGTTTTCTGGGGTGAATATTTGCCGGAAGTGGGGAAGGACGTGGATTCGAACCAATTGGAGGGAACCAAAGCGAGAGAAAAGCACGTTCGAGAGAGACGTTTCGGATTCAGCTGCTGACTGGCTCCGTCGACCCCCGCCCCACCCACCCCCCCACACCTCCCCTCCCCAACCCCCGGAGACCCTCTGTACCCCCCACCCAGCGCACCCCCCCCAGAAGACCCTCCACAATCCCCCCCCCCCCCAGGAGACCCTCCCCACCCCTCCCAAGAGACCCTCTGCAACCCCCCCCCCCTCCCCCCAGGAGCCCTCCCCATAACCCCCCACCTCCAGGAGCCCCCCCACCCCCAGCCCCGGCGAGGGCAGCCGGAGGGTTTGAGAGACGGGGTAAGTGTCTGGCCCGAGTGTGGACGGTTACATCAGGGCGCACTGTCTCCCCGCGCTCTCCCGCAGTTGGCTGATGGCACTCTGGGCGCTGTTACTCAGTTCGGACAGGTTCACCTCCGGGAGACCGCGGAACTCTCCGAGCCGAGACGACGGACCCTCCGACCCCCTCCCCACCTTGATGACAGCAGCCAGTTCGACTGGAACGTCCACCTTCCCAGTGACTGCCCTCAACTGCTGGGTATCTCTGTCATTCTGCACAGAGAGAGAGAGAGTGAGAGAGACAGAGAGAGAGAGAGACAGAGAGAGAGAGAGTGAGACAGAGAGAGACAGAGAGAGAGAGAGTGAGAGAGACAGAGAGAGAGAGAGAGTGAGAGAGACAGAGAGAGAGAGAGAGAGAGTGAGAGAGACAGAGAGAGAGTGAGAGAGAGAGAGTGAGAGAGACAGAGAGAGAGAGAGACAGAGAGAGACAGAGAGAGACAGAGAGAGACAGAGACAGAGAGTGAGAGAGACAGAGAGTGAGAGAGACAGAGAGTGAGAGAGACAGAGAGTGAGAGAGACAGAGAGTGAGATAGACAGAGAGTGAGATAGACAGAGAGTGAGATAGACAGAGAGTGAGATAGACAGAGAGAGAGAGAGACAGAGAGAGAGAGACACAGAGACAGAGAGAAAGAGACATAGAGAGAGAGACATAGAGAGAGAGAGGGACACAGAGAGAGAGTGAGAGAGACAGAGAGAGAGACAGAGAGAGAGACAGAGAGAGAGACAGAGAGAGAGACAGAGACAGAGAGAAAGAGACATAGAGAGAGAGAGAGAGACACAGAGAGAGAGACACAGAGAGAGAGACACAGAGAGAGAGACACAGAGAGAGAGAGACAGAGAGAGAGAGACAGAGACAGAGAGACAGAGAGTGAGAGAGAGAGAGACATAGAGAGAGAGAGTGAGAGAGACAGAGACAGAGAGAGACAGAGAGAGAGAGAGAGAGACACAGAGAGAGAGAGAGAGGGAGATAAACACAATGATTACTTGACAGTTTGCCATGTCAGAATAACAATGAATAATTTGTATAACTCCCTCCACACTGACAGCCCACCCGAGGCACCTGAGCACCAAACCCGGCTCATACTGACAGCATCACTGTGGGAGGGTCAGTGCTGAGGGAGCGCCGCACTGTGGGAGGGTCAGTGCTGAGGGAGCGCCGCACTGTGGGAGGGTCAGTGCTGAGGGAGCGCCGCACTGTGGGAGGGTCAGTGCTGAGGGAGCGCTGCACTGTGGGAGGGTCAGTGCTGAGGGAGCGCCGCACTGTGGGAGGGTCAGTGCTGAGGGAGCGCCGCACTGTGGGAGGGTCAGTGCTGAGGGAGCGCCGCACTGTGGGAGGGTCAGTGCTGAGGGAGCGCCGCACTGTGGGAGGGTCAGTGCTGAGGGAGCGCCGCACTGTGGGAGGGTCAGTGCTGAGGGAGCGCCGCACTGTGGGAGGGTCAGTGCTGAGGGAGCGCCGCACTGTGGGAGGGTCAGTGCTGAGGGGGCGCCGCACTGTGGGAGGGTCGGTGCTGAGGGAGCGCCGCACTGTGGGAGGGTCAGTGCTGAGGGAGCGCCGCACTGTGGGAGGGTCGGTGCTGAGGGAGCGCCGCACTGTGGGAGGGTCAGTGCTGAGGGAGCGCCGCACTGTGGGAGGGTCAGTGCTGAGGGAGCACCGCACTGTGGGAGGGTCAGTGCTGAGGGAGCGCCGCACTGTGGGAGGGTCAGTGCTGAGGGAGCGCCGCACTGTGGGAGGGTCGGTGCTGAGGGAGCGCCGCACTGTGGGAGGGTCAGTGCTGAGGGGGCGCCGCACCGTGGGAGGGTCAGTGCTGAGGGAGCGCCGCACTGTGGGAGGGTCAGTGCTGAGGGAGCGCCGCACTGTGGGAGGGTCAGTGCTGAGGGAGCGCCGCACTGTGGGAGGGTCAGTGCTGAGGGAGCGCCGCACTGTGGGAGGGTCAGTGCTGAGGGAGCGCCGCACTGTGGGAGGGTCAGTGCTGAGGGAGCGCCGCACTGTGGGAGGGTCAGTGCTGAGGGAGCGCCGCACTGTGGGAGGGTTGGTGCTGAGGGAGCACCGCACTGTGGGAGGGTCAGTGCTGAGGGAGCGCCGCACTGTGGGAGGGTCAGTGCTAAGGGAGCGCCGCACTGTGGGAGGGTCGGTGCTGAGGGAGCGCCGCACTGTGGGAGGGTCAGTGCTGAGGGAGCACCGCACTGTGGGAGGGTCGGTGCTGAGGGGGCGCCGCAGTGTGGGAGGGTCAGTGCTGAGGGAGCGCCGCACTGTGGAGGGTCAGTGCTGAGGGAGCGCCGCACTGTGGGAGGGTCAGTGCTGAGGGAGCGCCGCACTGTGGGTGGGTCAGTGCTGAGGGAGCGCCGCACTGTGGGAGGGTCAGTGCTGAGGGAGCGCCGCACTGTGGGAGGGTCAGTGCTGAGGGAGCGCCGCACTGTGGGAGGGTCGGTGCTGAGGGAGCGCCGCACTGTGGGAGGGTCAGTGCTGAGGGAGCGCCACACTGTGGGAGGGTCAGTGCTGAGGGAGCGCCGCACTGTGGGTGGGTCAGTGCTGAGGGAGCGCCGCACTGTGGGAGGGTCAGTGCTGAGGGAGCGCCGCACTGTGGGAGGGTCAGTGCTGAGGGAGCGCCGCACTGTGGGAGGGTCGGTGCTGAGGGAGCACCGCACTGTGGGAGGGTCAGTGCTGAGGGAGCGCCGCACTGTGGGAGGGTCAGTGCTGAGGGAGCGCCGCACTGTGGGAGGGTCAGTGCTGAGGGAGCGCCGCACTGTGGGAGGGTCAGTGCTGAGGGAGCGCCGCACTGTGGGAGGGTCAGTGCTGAGGGAGCGCCGCACTGTGAGAGGGTCAGTGCTGAGGGAGCGCCGCACTGTGGGAGGGTCGGTGCTGAGGGAGTGCCGCACTGTGGGAGGGTCAGTGCTGAGGGAGCGCCGCACTGTGGGAGGGTCAGTGCTGAGGGAGCACCGCACTGTGGGAGGGTCAGTTCTGTGGGAGCGCCGCACTGTGGGAGGGTCAGTGCTGAGGGAGCGCCGCACTGTGGGAGGGTCAGTGCTGAGGGAGCGCCGCACTGTGGGAGGGTCAGTGCTGAGGGAGCGCCGCACTGTGGGAGGGTCAGTGCTGAGGGAGTGCCGCACTGTGGGAGGGTCGGTGCTGAGGGAGCGCCGCACTGTGGGAGGGTCAGTGCTGAGGGAGCGCCGCACTGTGGGAGTGTCAGTGCTGAGGGAGCGCCGCACTGTGGGAGGGTCAGTGCTGAGGGGGCACTGACAGGCGGGCTGTACCTGGCCAAGCTGGTATTTTGCTCTGATTTGGCTCCTCATCACTGCTCTCTCTGCCTTCCTCTTGGCAAACTCCTTATCCCGTCTCTGCCTGCGGAAAGATGCACAACCTGTAACCAGCTCACCGATCGGCAACACCACCGTACGCCGGGGTGCGCGGGGATGGAAGAGTGCAGAACCCCCCCACTCAGGGGGATGGGAGAGACTGGAGACCCCCGGGGGGGGGGGGATAGAGAGAGACTGGAGACCCCCG
>NW_027593798.1:0-26910 GCF_964213995.1 Mustelus asterias | reverse complement strand
CGGTGCAACTGGTGATGCCAGGGCCTGGGTCCCAGCTGGTCGGGCCGCCAAGAGGCCTCGCTGCCACTACCAGGAGCGCTGGCGGTTTTGAGTACCTGATGGACTATGACCGCTGGTGGCACACTCTGGTCTGCATGGTGTGCGGGAAATCCCTCGCTACTGTCGCCCTCAGCACCATAAACGGCACATCCTCCAGAACCACCCACACTCGCTCAACTTCAGCCAGGCCGAGAGGGAGAACATCCTGGAAGCTTGGTGCAAAACCACATCCCAGCAGGAGAGGGCGGTGATCAAACCGGGGCCGACAGGGAAAGAGGACATCTCCCCTCCAAGGATCCAAGCAGCTGTGGCAGGTAGAGTCATTGATCCCCAGTCTATTACCAATCGCAATACGATACAGACCCCTCCCGTCCCCCCCCCGTCCTCACACCAAGCATCACAATTCTCGAGCAGCATTATCTGTGATACGCTACCATCGTGAAAATTCCCCGTATAATGTCATGACAGAGATTAATCCCCCTTTTTTCAGATGCAACGCCAAGGAATCCCTCACCTCGTGATCTGTTAAAAGTGTGTGAGAAGGTGTGAACCGTCCTTCTGTAGAGCTCAGTGGTCAACTATCAGAAATATCCCACACTCACTTTAAAATGAACAATTAACAATATATTTATTTAACTAACCGGGAACTTTAACTAAACAAGTAACACACCGATTAAAATAAGATTCTACTGGAGTGCTGTTCAAATAAGTAGGATAAGAACTAGGAGCAGGGATAGGCCATCTGGCCCCTCGAGCCTGCTCCGCCAACCAATAAGATCATGGCTGATCTTTTTGTGGACTCAGCTCCACTTACCCGCCCGCTCACCATAACCCTTAATTCCTTTACTGTTCAAAAATCTATCTATCCTTGCCTTAGAAACATTCAACGAGGGAGCCTCAACTGCTTCACTGGGCAGGGAATTCCACACATTCACAACCCTTTGGGTGAAGAAGTTCCTCCTCAACTCAGTCCTAAATCTGCTCCCCCTTATTATGAGGCCATGCCCCCTAGTTCTGGTTTCACCCACCAGTGGAAACAACCTCCCTGCTTCTATCTTATCTATTCCCTCCATAATCTTATATGTTTATATAAGATCTCCCCTCATTCTTCTGAATTCCAATGAGTATAGCCCCAGTCTACTCAGTCTCTCCTCATAAGCCAACCCTCTCAACTCCGGAATCAACCTAGTGAATATCCATTCATTAGCCAAAAAAAGTTATAATACAATTTAGTCCCTCTCAAAAATATATACAACCAGGTTTTGTGTCTTTTGGAAACTTCTGGATTTCTCAGTTGATTTCTCTGAGTTATTTTTGATTTGGTACGTTTTGCTGGTTAGATGGGGGTGTGATATATAAAGCTGGTGGGGTGGAGAGCTGCTCTCTCCCTCTCGAGACTTGCGAGGTGGCAGTTGCTATCCTGTTTTTTTTCCCCCTTGCACTCTCTCTTATACCTGTGATGACCTATCAATTTTCCTAAAATAGGATTGATCTGATTTTTGGCAACAGCATCAAATTCAAATCTTGTAGGTTCTTGGTATCTGAGTGCCTGCCAAACAGCAGCAGGTTGCCTTGTCAGGACTACTGCCTGACATTTTGTTATAAATGCTTGGACTCTGGGTGTACTTTGCATTTTAAACCTCCAAGCACTGAAACAAAAGACCAGCTTTTAAAGGGACACCAATTGTTTCCCTCTACTATTTTTTACATCTTTATCAACGTCACATTCCAACTTCACAAACAGCAGTAAACATGTCACACTGTATGTACATCCATCTGCCAGTGGGGGCAGCATTGAGCCTTCCTTTGGCAGCTCCCAGCACATAAATTCTATTTAGGGAGGGCAGGGTGGGTGAGGGGCTGA
Source organism: Mustelus asterias (assembly GCF_964213995.1). Classification (NCBI taxonomy): domain Eukaryota; kingdom Metazoa; phylum Chordata; class Chondrichthyes; order Carcharhiniformes; family Triakidae; genus Mustelus; species Mustelus asterias. The sequence continues at coordinate 25,007 of NW_027593798.1, read as the reverse complement.
ATGGACACAAGGTGGGCCAATGGAGCTTGAGAGCAGAGGTCTGTGAGAGAGGGGAGCGTGGGAACGATGGGCTGAATGGTCTCCTGTGCTATAACATGCTGTGTGTTTTGTATTCTCAGATATTCCTGGAGCAGCAGAGGAGCTTTGTGTGAATCTTGGTGAGTGCGATTTGATGATTCAGTCTACACAATGATCAGTTTAACAATTAATAGGGATGTTGACCACCCACCCATTGCCCCGAAAACCCTCCCTCTCTCTGTAACCAGCCCCTACACTCCTTCTCTATCTCTGTGACTTCCTCCACCCTCTACCACTCACACTATCTCTGTAACCTCCTCCAGCCCCTACACCCTCACCCTATCCCTGTGACCTCCTCCAGCCCCTACAACCCCCTTCCTATCTCTGTAACCTCCTCCAGCCTCTACACCTCCTCCCTATCTCTGTAACCTCCTCCAGCCTCTACACCTCCTCCCTATCTCTGTAACCTTCTCCAGCCCCTACAACCCTCACCCTATCTCTGTAACCTCCTCCAGCCCCTACAACCCTCACCCTATCTCTGTAACCTCCTCCAGCCCCTACAACCCTCACCCTATCTCTGTAACCTCCTCCAGCCCCTACAACCCTCACCCTATCTCTGTAACCTCCTCCAGCCCCTACAACCCTCACTCTATCTCTGTAACCTCCTCCAGTCCCTAAAATCCCCTCCCTATCTTTGTAACCTCCTCCCTATCTCTGTAACGCGTAACACTTTTGATTAGGGAAAACATCACGGCCGTACTGAGAGGGGATATATCCGAGGGTTCGGCCACTGAGTCGATATGGGTAGAACTGAGAAATAAGAAGGGGGAAATCACTTTGATAGGGTTGTACTATAGGCCCCCAAATAGTCGGCGGGAAATTGAGGAGCAAATATGTAAGGAGATGACAGATAGCTCCAAGAAAAATAGGGTGGTAATAATAGGGGATTTTAACTTTCCCAACATTGACTGGGACAGCCATAGTATTAGGGGCTTGGAGAGAGAAATTTGTTGAGTGTATTCAGGAGGAATTTCTCATTCAGTATGGGATGGCCCGACTAAGAGAGGGGGCAAAACTTGACCTCCTCTTGGGAAATAAGGAAGGGCAGGTGACAGAAGTGTTAGTGAGGGATCACTTTGGGACCAGTGACCATAATTTTATTGGTTTTAAGATAGCTATGGAGAATGATAGGTCTGGCCCAAAAGTTAACATTCTAAATTGGGGCAAGGCCAATTTTGATGGTATCAGGCAGGAACTTTCAACAGTTAATTGGGGGAGTCTGTGGGAAGGCAAAGGGATGTCTGGTAAGTGGCATGCTTTCAAAAGTGTGTTAACCAGGATTCAGGGTAAACACATTCCTCTTAGAGTCAAGAGCAAGGCTGGAAGAAGTAGGGAACCCTGGATGACTCGGGGATATTGAGGCCCTGGTCAAGAAGAAGGAGGAGGCATATGACATGTATAAGCAGCTGGGATCAAGTGGATCCCTTGAAGAGTATAGAGGCTGTAGGAGTAGAGTTAAGAGAGAAATCAGGAGGGCAAAAAGGGGACACGAGATTATTTTAGAACATAGAACAGTACAGCACAGAACAGGCTCTTCGCCCCATGATGTCGTGCCGAGCTTTATCTGAAACCAAGATCAAGCTATCCCACTCCCTATCATCCTGGTGTGCTCCATGTGCCTATCCAATAACCGCTTAAATGTTCCTAAAGTGTCTGACTCCACTATCACTGCAGGCAGTCCATTCCACACCCCAGCCACTCTCTGAGTAAAGAACCTACCTCGGACATCCTTCCTATATCTCCCACCATGAACCCTATAGTTATGCCCCCTTGTAATAGCTCCATCCACCCGAGGAAATAGTCTTTGAACGTTCACTCTATCTATCCCCTTCATCATTTTATAAACCTCTATTGAGTCTCCCCTCAACCTCCTCCGCTCCAGAGAACTCCAGAGAAGTTTTGGCAGATAAGGCAAAGGAGAATCCAAAGAGCTTCTACAAATACATAAATGGCAAAAAAGTAACAAGGGAGAGAGTAGGGCCCCTAAGGATCAACAAGGTTATCTATGCGCGGATCCACAAGAGATGGGTGAGATCCTAAATGAATATTTCTAATCAGTATTCACTGTTGAGAAAAGCATGGATGTTAGGGAACTTGGGGAAATAAATAGTGATGTCTTGAGGAGTGTATATATTACAGAGAAGGAGGTGCTGGAAGTCTTAAAGTGCATCAAGGTAGATAAATCCCCGGGACCTGATGAAGTGTATCCCAGGACATTGTGGGAGGCGAGGGAGGAAATTGCGGGTCCCCGAGCCGAGATATTTGAATCATCGTTAGTCACAGGTGAGGTGCCTGAAGATTGGAATGTCGTGCCTTTGTTTAAGAAGGGCTGCAGGGAAAAGCCTGGGAACTACAAGTCGGTGAGCCTCACATTTGTGGTGGGTAAGTTGTTAGAAGGTATTTTGAGAGATAGGATTTACAGGCATTTAGAGATGCAAGGACTGATTAGGGACAGTCAGCATGGCTTTGAGAGTGGAAAATCATGTCTCTCAAATTTGATTAGGGCAAATGCTAGAATCTATCATCAAGGAAGAAATAGCGAGACATCTGGATATAAATTGTCCCATTGGTAAGATGCAGCATGGGTTCATGAAGGGAAGGTCATGTTTGACTAATTTGGTGGAATTCTTTGAGAACATTACATGCACAGTGGACAATGGGGAACCTGTGGATGTGGTGTATCTAGATTTCCAGAACATAGAACATAGAACATAGAACATTACAGCGCAGAACAGGCCCTTCGGCCCACGATGTTGCACCGACCAGTTAAAAAAAAACTGTGACCCTCCAACCTAAACCAATTTCTTTTCGTCCATGAACCTATCTACGGATCTCTTAAACGCCCCCAAACTAGGCGCATTTACTACTGATGCTGGCAGGGCATTCCAATCCCTCACCACCCTCTGGGTAAAGAACCTACCCCTGACATCGGTTCTATAACTACCCCCCCTCAATTTAAAGCCATGCCCCCTCGTGCTGGATTTCTCCATCAGAGGAAAAAGGCTATCACTATCCACCCTATCTAAACCTCTAATCATCTTATATGTTTCAATAAGATCCCCTCTTAGCCGCCGCCTTTCCAGCGAAAACAATCCCAAATCCCTCAGCCTCTCCTCATAGGATCTCCCCTCCATACCAGGCAACATCCTGGTAAACCTCCTCTGCACCCTCTCCAAAGCCTCCACATCCTTCCTGTAATGTGGGGACCAGAACTGCACACAGTACTCCAAGTGCGGCCGCACCAGAGTTGTGTACAGTTGCAACATAACGCCACGACTCCTAAATTCAATCCCCCTACCAATAAACGCCAAGACACCATATGCCTTCTTAACAACCCTATCTACTTGATTCCCAACCTTCAGGGATCTATGCACACATACACCTAGATCCCTCTGCTCCTCCACACTACTCAAAGTCCTCCCGTTAGCCCTATACTCAACACATCTGTTATTCCTACCAAAGTGAATTACCTCACACTTCTCCGCATTAAACTCCATCCGCCACCTCTCGGCCCAACTTTGCAACCTGTCTAAGTCTTCCTGCAAACTACGACACCCTTCCTCACTGTCTACCACACCACCGACTTTGGTGTCATCAGCAAATTTGCTAATCCACCCAACTATACCCTCATCCAGATCATTAATAAATATTACAAACAGCAGTGGCCCCAAAACAGATCCCTGAGGTACACCACTTGTAACCGCACTCCATGATGAATATTTACTATCAACCACCACCCTCTGTTTCCTATCCGCTAGCCAATTCCTGATCCAATTTCCTAGATCACCCCCAATCCCATACATCTGCATTTTCTGCAGAAGCCTACCATGGTGAACCTTATCAAACGCCTTACTAAAATCCATATATACCACGTCCACTGCCTTGCCCCCATCCACCTCCTTGGTCACTTTCTCAAAAAACTCAAGAAGGCATTTGACAAGGTGCCGCACCAAAGACTGCTACATAAGATAAAGGTGCACAGTGTTACGGGTACTGTATTAGCATGGATAGGTGATTGGTTAACGAACAGAAAGCAAAGAGTGGGGTAAATGGGTGTTTTTCTGGTTGGCGATCAGTGACTAGTGGTGTGCCTCAGGGATCAGTGTTGGGACCGCAATTGTTTACGATTTACTTAGATGATTTGGAGTTGGGGACCAAGTGTAGTGTGTCAAAATTCACAGATGACACTAAGATGGGTGGAAGAGCAAAGTGCAGAGGACGCTGAAAGTCTGCAAAGGGGTATAGATAGTCTAAGTGAGTGGGCGAGGGTCTGGCAGATGGAGTACAATGTTGGTAAATGTGAGGTCATCCATTTTGGTAGGAATAACAGCAAAATGGACTATTATTTAAATGGTAAAAAATTGCAGCATACTGCTGTGCAGAGGGACCTGGGTGTCCTTGTGCAAGAACCACAAGGAGTTGTTTGCAGGTGCAGCAGGTCATTAAGAAGGCAAATGGAATTTTGTCCTTTATTGCTAGAGAGATGAAGTTTAAAAACAACGAGGTTATGTTGCAGCTGTATAAGGTGCTGGTGAGGCCACATCTGGAGTACTGTGTACAGTTTTGGTCTCCTTACTTGAGAAAGGATATACTCGCACTGGAGGGGGTGCAGAGGAGATTCACTCGGTTGATTCCGGAGTTGAGAGGGTTGGCTTATGAGGAGGGACTGAGTAGACTGGGGCTATACTCATTGGAATGCAGAAGAATGAGGGGAGATCTTATAGAAACACATAATATTATGAAGGGAATAGATAAGATAGAAGCAGGGAAGTTGTTTCCACTGGCAGGTGAAACTAGAACTAGGGGGCATAGCCTCAAAATAAGGGGGAGCAGATTTAGGACTGAGTTGAGGAAGAACTTCTTCACACAAAGGGTTGTGAATGTGTGGAATTCCCTGCCCAGTGAAGCAGTTGAGGCTACCTCATTGAATGTTTTTAAGGCAAGGATAGATAGATTTTTGAACAGTAAAGGAATTAAGGGTTATGGTGAGTGGGTGGGTAAGTGGAGCTGAGTCCACAAAAAGATCAGCCATGATCTTATTGAATGGCGGAGCAGGCTCGAGGGGTCAGATGGCCTACTCCTGCTCCTAGTTCTTGGGTGCTTGTGTGATTGAGTTTTTTGAAGGGATAACCAAGAAGGTAGTTGAAGGCAGTGCAGTTGATGTTGGCTGCATGGACCTTAGCAAGACCTTTTGAAAGGTTAACTCTCATGGGATCCAGGGTGAGGTAGGCAAATGGATACAAAATTGGCTTGATAACAGAAGGCAGGGTGGTTATAGAGGGTTGTTTTTCAAACTGGAGGCCTGTGACCAGCGGTGTGCCTCAGGGGTCGGTGCTGGGTCCACTGTTATTTGTCATTTATATTAATGATTTGGATGAGAATATAGGGGGCATGGTTAGTAAGTTTGCAGATGACACCAAGATTGGTGGCATAGTGGACAGTGACGAAGGTTATCTAGGATTGCAACGGGATCTTGATCAATTGGGCCAGTGGGCTGACGAATGGCAGATTGAGTTTAATTTAGATAAATGCGAGGTGATGCATTTTGGTAGATTGAACCAGGGCAGGACTTACTCAGTTAATGGTAGGGTGTTGGGGAGAGTTACAGAACAAAGAGATCTAGGGGTACAGGTTCATAGCTCCTTGAAAGTGGAGTCACAGGTGGACAGAGTGGTGAAGAAGGCATTCGGCATGCTTGGTTTCATCGGTCAGAACATTGAATACAGGAGTTGGGACGTCTTGTTGAAGTCATACAAGACATTGGTAAGGCCACACTTGGAATACTGTGCACAATTCTGGTCACCCTATTATAGAAAGGATATTATTAAACGAGAAAGAGTGCAGAAAAGATTTACTAGGATGCTACCGGGACTTGATGGATTGAGTTATAAGGAGAGGCTGGATAGTCTGGAACCAGTGCTGGATTTAGGCATAAGCTAAACAAGCTACAGCTTAGGGCCTCACAATCCGCAGGGGCCTCACAAAATTTCAGAAGGTTTATAATGAAGAGAACATTTAAGAGCGGACACCAGGAAAGAAAAAGAAAGCACCAGCTTGAAGAGCAACTCAAAAAATTACCAAAAGTTGACAGTTACTTTACTCCAGAAACAGATAAGGATCCACAAACCCAAGGTGATCAACAAAGTCCAAAACAACCACAGCCTAGTGCCTCTGCTACTGAGACAACAGAGTCTGGAATCTCAGCTGAGGAAAACACTGGAAGTGATGCAGATGTGAGCATCGCAAAGCCGATATCCACAGTTGAAACAACAAAATTCAGGAAGCTCAATGATGTTGGTCAATGGGGTGTCTTAACCGAGGATGAACTCTCATACTGGATCCTTCAGGGTCCTTCAGAGTGTCAACACTGGAACGGCCCATTTGAAAACTCAAAGCGGTCATTCAAAAATCAAGATAGATATTGTTCAAAAGGTCTTTTTCAGTCCAGAAAAGTTAATGGTGATATATTCGATCGGGAATGGCTCGTGTACTCTCCAACAACTGGCTGTGTTTACTGCTTTGTCTGCAAGCTCTTTTCAACATCATCTGCAGCACTAGCTTCTGGTGGGTTTTCTGACTGGCGAAATCCCATTGCAATTAAAAGTCATGAAAACTCTGAAGAGCATAGAAGAGCTTTGCTGACATACTTGACAAGAAAGCGTGGTTCAACCTTAGACTCAAGACTAGCAGAACAAATAAAAACTGAGCAACAGTACTGGAGACATGTGCTTGAGCGTGTTGTTGCGGTGATATGCGCATTAGCAGAACGTGGGCTCGCTTTTAGGGGAGACGATGAAACTTTTGGATCACCAAATAATGGCAACTACCTTGGCCTGTTAGAATTAGTTGCTAAGTTTGATCCATTTCTTTCCAACCACATAAAACAATATGGAAACAGAGGATCTGGGTCTCCTTCATATTTGTCTAAGACAATATGTGATGAACTTATTCAGCTTATGGGTAATAGAGTAAGAGAATCAGTTCTGGATGATTTGAGAAAAGCAGGCTACTTCAGTTTGTCTGTGGACTCTACACCAGATCTTTCCCACCTGGATCAACTAAATGTTATAGTAAGATATGTATCACCCGATGATGGTTTACCTGTTGAACGCTTTCTAACTTTCCTAGAGTTGGAAAATCACAGTGGTGAAAGTATGGCGGATATGGTGGTGGACTATGTAACTAAAAACTGCAAAGTTGATTTCAGTAAGTGCCGAGGACAGTCATATGATAATGCAGCAAATATGGCTGGTAAATACAAAGGAATGCAGCAAAAGATTCTAGAGAAAAACAAGCATGCTATGTATATTCCCTGTGCCGGACATTCACTGAATCTTGTTGGCCGTGCTGCAGTAGATTGCTGTTTAGATGCAGTAAACCTTTTTGCTGTTGTGCAAGAAATATACACTTTCTTTTCATCTTCTACAAAGAGGTGGGCTGTGTTGTCATCATTCTTGAATGCAGACTCCAGAGTACCAAAGTATATTAAGTATCTGTCCGACACTAGGTGGGAAGCACATGCCAAAGCTGTGTCTGCCATCAATGAGAGTTACAGGCCAATCACTGACGCTCTAAGTCATCTCCATACTAATGAGAATGAAAAGGGTGATACAAGAAGACAAGCTGGTACTCTTCTGGAAAAAATGGAGGAACTGGAGTTTGTTTTTATGCTACACTTATGGACTCGTTTGCTGGAGGAGTTTCACAAAACCAGTAAGGCGCTCCAGGATCCACAGATTGCACTGACCGCCTGTGCGAATCTGTACACATCACTTTCCCACTTTGTGAAAAATATTCGAGAAAACTTTGATGATATTGAACAAGAGGCTAAATCCAGACTGCCTGATGTAGATTACAAGTGTGCAGAGAAAAGGAGGAGGGTGAGAACAAAACAAGCCGACGATGGAGCCGCACCTGATGCTGATGAAGAACTTTCTCCAAGAGACAAATTTCGAGTGAAATCCTTCATTCCTATAATCGATGTCCTTGAAGCAAACTTGAGAAGAAGAGCAACGGTCTACAACTATGCTGCAAAGAAATTTTCATTTTTAGTTGATTTAGAAGCTTCAGAGGCACAGCTGCGTGAAGCAGTAGAAACTTTGATGAAAGAGTATCCAAACGATGTTGATGTTAACCTTACAGGGGAACTGAAGCACTTCCATGCTTACGTCAAGCAGAATTATCCAGGAAAAGAACAAGTTTGCCACAAAGATCTGTATCAAATCATCTTCCAAGACAAGATTCATTTAGTTTTCCCTAATGTGGAAGCAATATTACAACTATTCTTGTGTCTGACGGTAACAAATTGTTCAGGAGAAAGGTCATTTTCACAGCTAAAGAGAATCAAACATGAACTGAGAGCAACCATGTCTCAGGACAAACTGTCTGCACTTAGCATCATGTGCATAGAAAGCGATAAGCTGCGTAGCATATCATTTGAGGACATAATTCATGACTTTGCTTTTGAGAAATCAAGAATGAAAATGTTTTAAGTTGTATCTGATATCGGTTTTCTGATTTTGCAAACAATTTAATTATTACTTATACTAATAAAAGTGATCCTGATTACTTATTTTGTCAGCCCTTTGTATATATATTAATGTATCTTAAAATTATTTTAAAAATTGCATTTAAGTATTGTTTCCAGGGGATACTATATTATAATCTATGGGAGGGATCAAGCCAGCCAAATGATAAATATGTAATCAGTAAATGCATTCATTTGAAAATAATTTGTATTTTTCACTTTAAATACCTTGCTATTAAATAATTAAAAGGCATAATTATGTTTTCAATGTTTTTGTGGCGACCCAAGGTCCTGTTTTGGGACGCACCTTTTGTGAGACCTTTCGGTGTAACTTTTTAACAAGAGGCCTCCCAGCTTTATATAGCTTCGGGCCTCACCAAGTCTCAATCCGGCACTGTCTGGAGCGTAGGAGGCTGAGGGGTGATCTTACACAGGTCTATAAAATAATGAGGGGCACAGATCAGCTAGATAGTCAATATCTTTTCCCAAAGGTAGGGGAGTCTAAATCCAGAGGGCATAGGTTTAAGGTGAGAGGGGAGAGATACAAAAGTGTCCAGAGGGACAATTTTTTCACACACAGGGTGGTGAGTGTCTGGAACGAGCTGCCAGAGGTAGTAGTAGAGGCGGATACAATTTTGTCTTTTAAAAAGCATTTAGACAGTTACATGGGTAAGATGGGTATAGAGGGATATGGGCCAAACGCAGGCAATTGGGACTAGCTTAGGGGTTATAGAAGGGCGGCATGGACAAGTTGGGCCGAAGGGCCTGTTTCCATGCTGTATATGACTCTATAACCCCCCCACCCTATCTCTGTAACCTCCTCCAGTCCCTAAAACCCCCTCCCTATCTCTGTAACCTCCTCCAGTCCCTAAACCCCCCTCCCTATCTCTGTAACCTCCTCCAGCCCCTACACCCCCTCCCTATCTCTGTAACCTCCTCCAGCCCCTACACCCCCTCCCCATCTCTGTAACCTTCTCCAGTCCCTACACCCCCTCCCTATCTCTGTAACCTCCTACACCCCCTCCCCATCTCTGTAACCTCCTCCAGCCTCTACACTCCTCCAAGATCTCTGCGCTCCTCCAGTTCCGGCTTCTTGAGCATCCCCTGATTCCCGTCGCTCCGCCATTGGCGGCCGTGCCTTCAGCTGCCTGAGGCGCTAACCTCTGGAGTTCCCTCCTTAAACCTTTCCATCTTGCTCTCTCTTCTTTAAGTTCATTGAAGGAGTGACATGCGTTGTTGATAAAAGGGAATCTGCTGATTTGCTGACCTTGGATGTTCAGAAGACATTTGACAAGGTGCCGCACCAAAGCACAAAGTCGGAGCTCATGGTGTAGGGGGTAACATGTTAGCATCGATAGAAGATTGGCTGGTTGGTCGAACAAAGAAAAGTACAGCACAGGAACAGGCCCTTCGGCCCTCCAAGTCTACGCCGTTCATGATACCTGCTTAAACTAAAACTGTATGCACTTACGGAGTCTGTATCCTTCCTTTCCCATCCTATTCATGCATTTGTATAGTTGCCCCTTAAATGCTGCTATCGTACCGGCTCCCACCACCTCCCCGGGCAGCGCGTTCCAGACATTCACCACCCTCTGTGTAAAAAAAAAAATCTTGCCTCACACATCTCCTCTAAACTTTTCCCCACACATTTAAACCTATGTCCCCTGGTACTTGGCTTTTCTACCCTAGGAAAGAGCATCTGACTATCCACTCTGTCCATGCCACTCATAATCTTGTAAACCTCTATCAGGTCACCCCCTCAATCTCTGTCGTTCCAGTGAGAACAAACCGAGTTTATCCAACCTCTCCTCATAGCTAATGCCCTCCATACCAGGCAACATCCTGGTAAATCTTTTCTGTACCCTCTCCAGAGCCTCTACATCCTTCTGGTAGCGTGGTGACTAGAATTGTCCACAATATTCTAAATGAGGCCTAACTAAGGTTCTGTACAGCTGCAGCATGACCTGCCAATTTTTATACTCACAAAACAGTGTGTGTGCAGAAATGGGTCTTGGTCTGATTGCCCGGACGTAACAAGTAGACTCCCGCAGGGGTCTGTGCTGGCGCCTCAGCTTTATACAATTTACATCAATGACTTAGGTGAGGGGAGAGAAGGCATGTTAACTAAATTTGCAGACGACACAAAGATAAGTAGAATAGTATGTTGTGAAGGGGTTGCCAATGGATATAGACAGGTTGAGTGAGTGGGAAAATGCAGTGTAAGGTGGGAAAGTGTAATCACTTTGGCAGGCAGAATAAAAATGCAGAATATTACTTCAACGGGGTGTGACTGCAGAATTTTCCGAGGTACAGAGAGATTTGGGTGTGCAGTTACAGGAAGTAAGAAGACTAATGGAATGCTTTGATTTGATTTATTATTGTCACATGTATTAACATATAATGAAAAATATTGTTTCTTGCGCGCTATACAAGGCATAACGTTCATAGAGAAGGAAAGGAGAGAGTGCAGAATGTAGTGTTCCAGTCATAGCTAGGGTGTAGAGAAAGATCAACTTAATGCGAGGTAGGTCCATTCAAAAGTCTGACAGCAGCAGGGAAGAAGCTGTTCTTGAGTCCAAAGTCGCACGATCCTCAGAGAAAAATCTTCTCTTCATCTCTGTTCTAAAAGGGTGACGTCAATTTTAAAACAGTGCCCCCTGCTTCTAGACTTGCCCATAAGAGGTGACACAGAAAGCATAGAATAGGATCCCTGCAGTGCAGAAGGAGGCCATTCAGCCCATTGAGTCTGCACCGACCACAATCCCACCCAGGCCCTATCCCTGTAACCCTACATGTTTACCCTGCTAATCCCTCTAAACTACTCATCCCGGGCCAGTAAGGGGCAATTTATCATGGCCAATCAACCTAACCTGTGCATCTTTGGATCCTTTACTATGAGATGAATTGAACATAAAAATAAGGGTGTTAGGTTCAGTTATACAGGGATTGGTGAGACCACATCTCAAATGGTGGTGCAGATTTGGTCTCCTTATTTAAGCAAAGACGTAACTGCGTTGGCGGTTCAGAGGAGGTTTACTAGATTGATACCTGGAATGAGCGAGCGGGTTGTCTTATGAGTCAAGGTTAGACAGGCTGGGCTTGTTTCCACTGGAGTTTAGAAGAGTGAGGGGTGACTGAGGTATAAAAGATCCTGAATGGTCTTGACAAAGTGGATGTGGAAAGGATGGGCGGAATATTCCAGCCGCGCTAGCCCCAAGGTTGGAAAATCCTGCCCGAGGTCAACGAACCTTTACACGGTCCGTGTCCCGCCTGCTACAATTCCTGGGGCAGGCAGAATTGGAAAATTCAGCCTGATTCGGCACAATGGTTAGCATTGCTGCTTCACCGCGCCAGGGACCCGGGGCGGCATGGTGGCACAGTGGTTAGCACTGCTGCTTCACAGCACCAGGGACCCGGGGCGGCACGGTGGCACAGTGGTTAGCACTGCTGCTTCACAGCGCCAGGGACCCGGGGCGGCACAGTGGTTAGCACTGCTGCTTCACAGCGCCAGGGACCTGGGGCGGCACGGTAGCACAGTGGTTAGCACTGCTGCTTCACAGCGCCAGGGACCCGGGGCGGCACGGTAGCACAGTGGTTAGCACTGCTGCTTCACAGCGCCAGGGACCCGGGTTCAATTCCCGGCTTGGGTCACTGTCTGTGCGGAGTTTGCACATTCTCCTCGTGTCTGCGTGGGTTTCCTCCTGGTGCTCCGGTTTCCTCCCACGGTCCAAAGATGTGCGGGTTAGGTTGATTGGCCATGATAAATTGCCCCTTACTGGCCCGGGATGCGTAGGTTAGAAGGATTAGCGGGGTAAACATGTAGGGTTACGGGGATAGGGCCTGGGTGGGATTGTTGTCGGTGCAGGCTCGATGGGCTGAATGGCCTCCTTCTGCACTGTAGGATTCTATTCCATGATTTTTATCTTTCCTCTTGTGGGCAAGTCTAGAAGCAGGGGACACTGTTTTAAAATTAGGAGTCACCATTTTAGAACAGAGATGAGGAGAAGATTTTTCTGAGGATTGTGTGACTTTGGAACTCTCTGCCTCAGAACGCAGTGGGAGGGGGGTGGGTCATTGAATATTTTTAAGGGGCTGGGAGATAGATTCTTGAGGGAAGGAAATCAAAGCTTATCGGGGGTAGATGGGAATGTAGAACTTGAAACACAAGCAGATCGGCAGAGTGATCTTATTGAACAGTGGAGCAGATACGAAGGGCCAAATGGTCTATTAATTTGTTTGTTCGTATGTAAGACCCTCCTGAATAGTGACCTATTTTCCCGAAGATCTCCTTATGTGGCTCAGTTTCAAATCCTGTTTTCATTGGAGCGTCGGAGGATGAGGGGGGGGACCTGATAGAGGTTTACAAGATTATGACAGGCTTGGATAGGGTGGATAGTTGGATTTAACCTGGTGTTGTTGGACTGGGGTAAACACAGTAAGAAGTCTAACGCCGGCATCTCCACATCATACAGTCAGAGTGTTTTTCCCAGGGTCGAAGGATCAATTACTCGGGGGCAGAGGTTGAGAGGGGGAAAGGGGCAAGTTTTTCACACCGAGGGCGGTGAGTGTCTGGATCGCGCTGCCGGAGGAGGCAGTGGAAGCAGATTCTATAACAACGTTCAAGAGGCATCTGGATAGATACATGGATAGGCAGGAAATAGAGGGATATGGACCACACAGAGGCAATAAAATATTAGATTAGAGAGACATCTATGTGAGCACGGGCTTGGAGGGTCAAAGGGCCTGTTCCTGTGCTGTACACTTTCTTCTATGTTCCTGCCTGAATTGAGTGGGAGGTCTGATTCTGGGAAAGGTGCTGTGTGTTGTGGTGCTATTCTCTCTCTATCTTTGCATTGCAGGGGAAAATCCCGACATGGAGTTTTCCAGCTGTGTCCAGCTGGACTGGGATGTACAGAGGGATGAGGGGAGGAGTCCAGCCGAAATCGAAGTGTGCGTGGAGGAACAGGAGCTGAGCTCGCCGACACGGACAGTCCGGGGCCGGGTCCCGGGGAGGGATCACTGGCGTAATTACCAGGAGCGCTGGAGGCTGGAGTACCTGATGGACTACGACCAGGGGCGGCATGGCCTGGTCTGCATGGTGTGCGGCAGCGCCCTGGCCACGCTCAAACTCAGCACCATCAAACGGCACATCCTCCAGAAACACCAGAAGACCATGGACTTCACGCTGGCCGAGAAGGTAATGGTGGTGGAGGAGTGGAACAAGAAAATCGCCGCCATCGCCAAGATGGACTTCTGGCAGGTGCCCAGTGACGGAAACGGGTTCCCTCGCCAGCACCACCCCGGAGTAATCATCAGCAGTCAGCATTAATACTCGGCCCTCACAAAATGTTCATAAACCCTGGGGGCTCCATGCCAACGTGGCGATAGGGGAGGAGGCCGTTAATAGAACTGTCCAAACACCCCCCTGCACCGCCCCGGCCCCCCCCCCCCCCCGCACCCTCGCATTTCAATCCAGCAGCTGGAACTGTTCAACCCAACAGCTGGGACTGTCTGAAGGGCTGTGGTCCTTACTGGCTCAGAGCCTTTGTCCCTGGAGTTTGATTCCCCCGCCCCTACCACATGCTGGAGTTGGCCTCAGCGGGCCCAGGGAGAAGGCAGAAAGGTGATCGACTGACTACTCCTGCACTATCTGGGTGTGGAATCTGAGGGGGTGTGTGTGGTGGTGGGGGTGGGGACCTGGCTGGGGCTGGGCTGTGACATCCCTCCCCTGTTGTTGACCCTCCCTCAGCCAGCGCCCGTCAGTCTGAGGTGGCAATGCGGCAAGTGTGTGAGTGGGGCATGGACGAGAGGGTGAAAAACACAGCCCAAAAATACATCCTGCCTCACGGTGTGGCACTCAGTTTGAAGAATAAAGCAAAATTTATGTGTTATGATACTTGAGTCCGTGGAATGGATGATAGAAACATAGAAAACGACAGCACAAAACAGGCCCTTCGGCCCCACAAGTTGTGCCGAACATATCCCTACCTTCTAGGCCTACCTATAACCCTCCATCCTATTACGCTCCATGTACTCAGCCAGGAGTCTCTTAAAAGACCCTATTGAGTTTGCCTCCACCACCACTGACAGCAGCCGATTCCACTCACCCACCACCCTCTGTGTGAAAAACTTCCCCCTAACATTTCCCCTGTACCTACCCCCCAGCACCTTAAACCTGTGTCCTCTCGTAGCAGCCATTTCCACCCTGGGAAAAAGCCTCTGAGAGTCCACCCGATCTATGCCTCTCAACATCTTATATACCTCTATTAGGTCTCCTCTCATCCTACGTCTCTCCAAGGAGAAAAGACCGAACTCCCTCAGCCTATCCTCATAAGGCATGCCACTCAATCCAGGCAACATCCTTGTAAATCGCCTCTGCACCCTTTCAATCTTTTCCACATCCTTCCTGTAGTGAGGCGACCAGAACTGAGCACAGTACTCCAAGTGGGGTCTGACGAGGGTCTTATAAACCTGCATCATTATCTCCGGACTCCTAAACTCAATCCCTCGATTGATAAAGGCCAGCACACCATATGCCTTCTTAACCACCTCCCCCACCTGCGGGGCCGATTTTAGAGTCCTATGGACCCGGACCCCAAGGTCCTTCTGATCCTCCACAGTACTAAGAGTCTTTCCCTTTATATTGTACTCCTTCATCCCATTTGACCTGCCAAAATGGACCACTACGCATTTATCTGGGTTGAAGTCCATCTGCCACTTCTCCGCCCAGTCTTGCATCCTATCTATGTCTCTCTGTAACTTCTGACATCCCTCCAGACTATCCACAACCCCACCAACCTTTGTGTCATAGAAATCATAGAATCATAGAAACCCTACAGTGCAGAAGGAGGCCATTCGGCCCATCGAGTCTGCACCGACCACAATCCCACCCAGGCCCTACGCCCATATCCCTACATATTTACCCTCTAACCTACACATCTCAGGACACTAAGGGGCAATTTTAGCATGGCCAATCAACCTAACCCGCACATCTTTGGACTCTGTCGTCGGCAAACTTACCAACCCATCCCTCCACTTCCTCATCCAGGTCATTTATGAAAATGACAAACAGCAAGGGTCCCAGAACAGATCCCTGGGGCACTCCACTGGTGACCGACCTCCAATTAGAAAAAGGCCCATCTATACCCACTCTCTGCCTCCTTTGGGCAAGCCAGTTCTGGATCCATGAGGCAGCAGCCCCTTGGATCCCATGCCCTCGGATCCCATGCCCTCTCACTTTTTCTAGAAGCCTTGCATGGGGGACCTTATCGAACCATAAGTTCGATAAGGTACATAGGAGCAGAATTAAGCCATTCAGCCCATCGAGTCCGCTCCACCATTCGATCATGGCTGATACGCTCCTCTTCCCCATTTCCCTGCCTTCTCCCCATAACCCTTCAACCCATTACCAATTAAAATTCTGTCTAACTCCTCCTTAAATTTACTCACTGTCCCAGCATCCACTGCACTTTGGGACAGCGAATTCCACAGATTCACAACCCTTTGGGAGAAGTAGTTTCTCCTCAACTCTGTTTTAAATTTGCTGCCCCTTATCCTGAGACTGTGACCTCTTGTCCTAGAATGCCCCATATTACACTGAAAAACACTTCCAGGGAGGAGGCGTAGCTGGGGTAACATTGGGATGATTTAAGACCCCATGATCTAGGAAAGGGTTAAACATTATAGAAACAGAGATAGGAGGAGGCCATTCAGCCCTTCGAGCCTGCTCCGCCATTCATCACCATCATGGCCAATCATCCAACTCAATAGCCTAATCCTGCTTTCTCCCCATAACGTTTGACCCCATTCGCCCCCAAGTGCTATATCCAGCCGCCTCTTGAATACATTCAATGTTTTGGCATCAACTACTTCCTGTGGTAATGAATTCCACAGGCTCACCACTCTCTGGGTGAAGAAATGTCCCCTCATCTCCGTCCTAAATGGTCTACCCTGAATCCTCAGACTGTGACCCTGGTTCTGGACTCCCCCCACCATCGGGGACATCCTCCCTGCATCTACCCTGTCTAGTCCTGTTAGAATTTTATAAGTCTCTGTGAGATCCTCCCTCATTTGTCTGAACTCCAGTGAAAACAATCCTAACCTAGTCAATCTCTCCTCATACATCAGTCCCACCATCCCGGAATCAGCCTGGTAAACCTTCACTGCACTCCCTCGAGAGCAAGAACATCCTTCCTCAGAAAAGGAGACCAAAACTGCACACAATATTCTCTGTTATAAACAATCGTAAAGCCCACACTTTGCTATAAAATTCTGGGATTAGGCTTGGTTGTGAATCCCGGGTCAGCTGAATGGCCACTGATACACACACTCCTGGATGAATAATAGTGGGGTGAAGTTACATATGACCCAGGGCCAAGGAGAAATAACCCCCACCCCACCCCACCCCCATCACTGAGGCAATTTCCCCCAACCCTCTCACCCCATGACACCACTGCAGAGCTAATCCTCCTCTACACTGTCCCCATCAAACACTCCCAGGACAGGTACAGCACGGGGTTAGATACAGAGTAAAGCTCCCTCTACACTGTCCCCCATCAAACGCTCCCAGGACAGGTACAGCACGGGGTTAGATACAGAGTAAAGCTCCCTCTACACTGTCCCCATCAAACACTCCCAGGACAGGTACAGCACGGGGTTAGATACAGAGTAAAGCTCCCTCTGCACTGTCCCCCATCAAACACTCCCAGGACAGGTACAGCACGGGGTTAGATACAGAGTAAACTCCCTCTACACTGTCCCCCATCAAACACTCCCAGGACAGGTACAGCACGGGGTTAGATACAGAGTAAAGCTCCCTCTACACTGTCCCCTATCAAACACTCCCAGGACAGGTACAGCACGGGGTTAGATACAGAGTTAAGTTCCCTCTACACTGTCCCCATCAAACACTCCCAGGACAGGTACAGCACGGAGTTGGATACAGAGTGAAGCTCCCTCTACACTATCCCCCATCAAACACTCCCAGGACAGGAACAGCACGGGGTTAGATACAGAGTAAAGCTCCCTCTACACTGTCCCCATCAAACACTCCCAGGACAGGTACAGCACGGGGTTAGATACAGAGTAAAGCTCCCTCTACACTATCCCCCATCAAACACTCCCAGGACAGGAACAGCACGGGGTTAGATACAGAGTAAAGCTCCCTCTACACTGTCCCCATCAAACACTCCCAGGACAGGTACAGCACGGGGTTAGATACAGAGTAAAGCTCCCTCTACGCTGTTCAGAAACCTCCTGTAACACTGTCACTTTCTCACCACAAAGCCTAACCTGAAGTGGCTGAAGCCTCAGGTTATTTGGGCTACAATTATTTGATGAGGAAAGTACACAGCGTGAGGTCAGAGTTTAATTGCCTTTCAGGTAAACCTCATAACCCGGGATGGAGTTTGTGACGATTTTTGTCGACTGTTCCTGTAGCTGTGTTAGTATAACTCTAACACTGCCATTTACCCAACATTGTGGAATATTACCGTCCTCACTAAAAGCAGGACAAATCCGATCCAGATATTCACCACTCCAACAGCCTACTCTCCATCATCAGTAAAGTGATGGAACGGGACACCAACAGTGCTGTCGAGGCGCTCTTACTCTGCAATAATCTGTTCACTGACACTCAGTTTGGGTTCCACCAGGGTCACTCAGCTCCTGACCTCATTACAGTCGAGCTAAACCTCTCAGGTGTGGCAAAAATGACAACCCTTGACCCTCAATGCAAATTTTTGGAGCCAGTCACGAAGGAACCCTAAAAAAACAAATCAATGGGAACCCGCTGGTTGGAGTCAGACCCGGCACACAGGAAGATGGTTGTGGGGTTGGAGGTCAATCATCTCAGCTGCAGGACATCTCTGCAGGAGTCCCTCAGGGGAGTGTCCGAGACCCAACCATCTTCAGCTGCTTCATCAATCACCTTCCCTCCATCAGAAGGTCAGAAGTGGGGATGTTCGCTGATGATTGCACAATGTTCAACACCATTCGCAACTCCTCAGATGCTAAAACAGTCCGTGTCCAAAAGCAGCAAAATCTGGACAATATCCAGGATCTGGCTGACAAATGGCAAATAACAATCACGCCTCAAAAGCGCCAGTCAATGACCATCTCCAACAAGAGAGGATCCAACCATCGCCCCTTGACATTCAGTGGGATCACCATCACTGAATCCCCCACTGTCAACACCCTGGGGTTACCATTGACCAGACACTCAATTGGACCAGCCATATTCCTCTTGTGGGAGAATCAAGAAACTGGAGCTAGGGGGTCACCAATTTAAAACCATGATAAGAATTTTGTCTCTGTGGGTAGTGTATCTTTAGAACTCCATCAAAAGCAGTGGACAAGTTGGGGGGGGGGGGGGGGGGGGCGATCTTACCAAAGACATTCTGTGTCGAACAAGTGTGGAGATGGGAGCGACTCGCACCGATTGGATGGGCAAGCTCCCAGCCGCAATCGTATGGTACTTAGTTTAAAAAAGTGACAGGATGTGATTCCTGCCAGTAGGGGGAGGGTGCAGCCGATTCTCACTGGTGCACCCAGCTACTGAGCTCTCGGGGGCACCTCAATCTCCCAGTCTACTGTCTACACATGTACACAGTGCGCTGTGTACACGTACTGGGAGATCTTCTGTCACTGCACCCCCCCCCCCCCCCCCGGGCCATGTTAACTGCTGCCGATCACTCCCTGTGCCTGTCTCCCCCTCCCCCATCACTGCCCCGGACGTCGCACCACTCCCCCCCCCACCGCCATGGTTTTCGGATCCTGGTGCCGACCGCTCCCTGTGCCAGTCTCCCCCTCCTCCCCAACACTGCCCCGGACTTCACACCCCCTCCCCCCCCCCAAGCTGATCACCGCCCCTGCCCAATCAACCCCCCACCCCCTCCCCTCCGATCGATCCCCATCCCCCCTCTGCAGAGCTCCTTCCATGGATCTCCTGCCTTTCCCACTATGGCCCTCAGCCCCTGCCCACTGGGTGGCTGGCTGGCACACTGAAACTGCCTCACTGGCACTGCCTGGCTGGCTCTGTCCCTTGCTTCAATGGCCTCTGGTCCCCTCAGAGAGCCCATCACATTTGGTCCCATTGGTGGGGACCATATGTGATCCTTGCCGGTGAGGCCTTCCGCCTGTGAGCAGTGAGGACAAGTGTGCCCGGACGGTCCAGAACTCCGAACAATATTTAAATTAGTTAATGAATATTGAAATTGTTCGCACAGCAGGCTCGGTAACAGGGCAAGAGGTGAAGAACCAGCCGCAAGGCCAATTTTCCATCTCTCGCCCAATCTTACCGACTCGCCACGCCGAATGACGGGTGGGATGAGCTGGTAAGTTCACCATTCCCCCACCAGTCAGGGTCTTTGCATGTTTTCAAGGCAAAGGTCGGTAGATTCTAAATTAACAAGGGGGTGAAGGGTTACCGGAGGTCGGCAGAAGGTTACAATCAGACCAGCCATGGTGCTATTGAATGGCGGGGTAGGCTCGAGGGGCCAAGTGGCCTACTCGTGTTCGTATGTATAGAAATACTGTGGCTACATCAGCAAGTGAGAGACTGGGAACCCCGCGCTGAGTAACTCATCTCCTGACTCCCCAAAGCCTGTCAAGGGTCAAGTCCGTGCCTCTCCATTTCCCCCGGGTGCAGTCAGTTCCAACATCCTTCAAGAAGCTCGACACCATCCAGGGCCAAGCCATCCACTTGATTGGCACGCCATCCACAACCTTAAGAATCATAGAATCCCTACAGTGCAGAATGAGACCATTCAGCCCATCGAGTCTGCATCGATTGCAATCCCACCCAGGCCCTATCCCCATAACCCCATGTATTTACTCTGCTAATCCCACTGACACTCGGGTCAATTTAGCATGGCCAATCAACCTAACCCGCACATCTTTGGACTGTGGGAAGAAACTGGAGCACCTGGCGAAAACCCACGCAGACACGGGGAGAATGTGCAGGTTCTGCACAGACAGTGGCCCGAGGCGGAATCGAACCCGGGTCCCGGGCGCTGTGAGGCAACAGTGCTAACCACTATACCACCCTGCTCCAACATCAATGCAGTGTGCCCACTCACTCCCAACACCGATACACCCTGGCAGCTGTGTGCAATATCTCCAACACTCGGCAGCAAGTCATCAAGACTCCTTTGATAGCACCTTCAAAACCTGAGTGACCACTACCTTTCTTGAAGGACAAGGGCAGCAGACACATGGGGGACATTACCATCTGCAAGTTTCCCTCCCAGTCACTCACCATCCTGACTTGGAAACATATCACCGTTCCTTCATTGTCGCTGGGTCAAAATCCTGGAACTCCCTCCCTCCCTCACAGCACTGTGGGTGTACCTACACCATGTGTGGACTGCAGCGTGTGAAGAAGGCAGCTCACCACCACCTTCACAGGGGCAACTCGGGATGGGCAATACGTGCCAGGATTCCAAGAATGGAACACTCAATGCCAGAAAGTCCATTAGCTGCAAGAAAGTTGTCTTTAAGTTTGGCGAACGATAAAGTGACAAGATTGGAAAAACCTTTTCCCGTGTCCTGATTTAATTTTTAATATATGAGAAATAAATCACTCCAATGTGGGTGACTCCAGCAAGGTGGTATTTATCACCCGTCCCAAGTCAGGATGGCGTGGGGTTCTTGTCAGGGTGATAAAGAAAGGTGCTGTCCCAGCTATTCTAACCCTGATAGAATACAGCGAGTGGTGCAGGGCATTAGCTCCTGAGCAGAGCGACGATTGAATTGGGTACGATCAGTTACAAAATTATAAAGGAGCACTCGATGGAACAGGACTTTACAGAACAGGATAAGGGTTATGGTGAGCGGGCGGGTAAGTGGAGCCGAATCCACGAAAAGATCAGCCATGATCTTATTGAATGGCGGAGCAGGCTCGAGGGGCCAGATGGCCCACTCCTGCTCCTAGTTCTTATAAGTCCCAGGTCTGATCGATGTGGAGTTGATCATAAAAACTAGAAACAGGAGGAGGCCATTCGGCCCTTCGAGCCTGCTCCACCATTCACTTTGATCATGGCTGATCATCGAATTCAATATCCTGATCCCCCCATATCCCTCGATCCCGTTAGCCCCAAGAGCGATATCTAATTTCTTCCTGAAATCACACAATGTTTTGGCCTCAACTACTTTCTGTGGGAGTGAATTCCACACATTCACCTCCCTCTGGGTGAAGAAATTTCTCCTCACCTCAGTTCTAAGTAGCACAGTGGTTAGCACTGCTGCTTCACAGCTCCAGGGACCTGGGTTCGATTCCCGGCTTGGGTCACTGTCTCTGTGGAGTTTGCACATTCTCCTCGTGTCTGCCATGGGTTTCCTCCGGGTGCTCCGGTTTCCTCCCACAGTCCAAAGATGTGCGGGTTAGGTTGATTGGCCAGGTTAAAAAAATTGCCCCTTAGTGTCCTGGGCTGCGTAGGTTAGAGGGATTAGTGGGTAAATATGTAGGGATATGGGGGTAGGGCCTGGGTGGGATTGTGGTCGGTGCAGACTCGATGGGCCGAATGGCCTCTTTCTGTGCTGTAGGGTTTCTAAGTTTTTACCCCTTATTCTCAAACTATGACCCCCTAGTTCTGGACTCCCCCCACCATCGGGAACATTCTTTCTGAATCTACCCTGTCTAACCCTGTTAGAATTTTATAAGTTTCTATCAGATCCCCTCTCACTCTTCTGTGTGCCGAGGGAATTAGGAAACCCCCAACATGGGCCAACTGAGTCACCACAGGGCTGGGAGACCACGGCATTTCCAGTAGCAAAGGACCAGATATCACAGAGACTGGCTTGAGAGATTGAAAAGGAAAACACACAGGACACCACGTAAACAATAAAGATGTAATTTAATTATCAACATCACAGTAATATTTCTGCAGGAATTGTCTAATTCTCAGCTGTTCCGTCTAATCCTAACACGCACAGAAATCACAGCTTTTAGTTATACTCACACCTCTCCCCCGCCTTTAAATTCTCTCCCTCAGAAACAGAATTAGCTCCAAAGAAAAATGGAAACCCTACACAAAAAAGTAGCCTACATCTGATTTCAGGTCTCAACTGTCCAACGATCCTGGGGGTGGGGGGAGAGGCACGGATGGGGTGAGGGAGGAAGATAAAGCTGCAGGTTCCAGGCAGCATGTAGCTACACAGCCATCTCCTGCCATCTTTGTGTGAATTCATTTGACACAGCGGACAGAGGTTGCTAACGGGAGCCTCCTGCTCAACCCATGCCCAAGAGCTTTACACACACAACGCGATGAGTTAAACAGACAACCAAGCCCGGCTGGCGACACGCCGATCAGGAGGGACAGGCAGATAGGGAGTTCACCCACAGACATTTGTCTA
The DNA here is from genome assembly GCF_964213995.1 of Mustelus asterias. Taxonomy (NCBI): domain Eukaryota; kingdom Metazoa; phylum Chordata; class Chondrichthyes; order Carcharhiniformes; family Triakidae; genus Mustelus; species Mustelus asterias. The sequence continues at coordinate 2,050 of NW_027593798.1, read as the reverse complement.
GACAGACAAGGCTTCGCCGGATTCAATGACGGTCCATTGGATGGCCTGAAGCATTGACCAAACACCTCGATTCCCAATCCTCTCCACCCTCAGAAACCAATCCTGCCTTTTCGACAGCTCAAGAAGGCGTTCTTGAGCTGTCGAGGCGAAGTGATGGGGGTGTTGGGGCCAACACAAAAGGGGGTTATACCCTCTCATCTCGGCGTGGAGGGAGGGGGGTGAATTGTAAGCCACAAAGTGAAGCTATTTGAAAAAATACAATCAAACAAGTCTCCCAAATATTAGCTGGGAACTAGTTCAGAACAATCACAGATTCTTTTTAAAAAGACAAGTTCTACTTTGTCCGCAAGCCCTCAGTGCAGATACAAGCGAAAGCCCCTACCCCCATGCCTCTGCCTGCCCCCCTCCCCCCCTCACTGATCTCTCTGTGTAATGTATAGAGTTGGAACCGTGCAGTTTCACAAGGTCAAAGACTGTGGCGAAGGACCATTATACCCGAAGGACCATTATACCCGACCGGGTCCTGCTCTGTCCTCCCACACACCCCAACTCCCATTAAAATTAACAGCATAACCCCTGGTGAAGCTTAACCTAACCTTAAACCTAACCAGACTGCTGAGGGTGGCACAGGGGTTCTGCATTCATCTTTCATTTCCTGGTTCGGGCTCCCTACCCAATAGTATAAAATCAGAATGGACGCAAACTTCAGTGTTACACGCAGTGCCATCCGTGTCAATCCCATGTTCCCAATGCTTCAATGTCACACAGCTCCGGCCTCTTCAGACAGGACGCAGGCTGAGGTGGGCGGCGGGACAGGGACCGGGAAGTGGACTGCGCTTACTTTTTGCAAACCCACAATGTCTTAGCGAGACCGAGGGGAAAAGGGGGAACATTTCTAGTGCCACACACACGCACACATACATACATACATACATGCACACGCACATTACATACTGACACTCAAAACTTCGGAAATTCCTGTATGTCTCACTCTTTCCCCCAGCTTCACATGATCAGCTACAGTGACATTTTCACATGCAAATTAAATTGCATACACAATACAAAGGGGCTTTTCCTTCTTTATTCCACCCCCCCCCCTTATCAGTAAATTCTACAGCAGGTTACAGACAGTTTGTTTCAGAAGGACAAAACAAAAATATATATATATATATATAATCTCATTGAAACAGATGCAGGCAAAAGGAATGTGTCTTAAGTCAGTGAATCGATAGCTATATAACGCACTGGCTATTCCCCGCCGCCCCCACACCCGCTCCGCTCACCATGCTGGCCGAGACTGAGTTGGGGGCAGAGGTGGGGGGGGCGGGGGGCGGTAGGTGAGCGGGGAATGCAAACCCAGAACAGAGCAAGATCCCAGAAGCAGCTCACTCCTAGCGGAGACAGTGGAATGCGGGTCCAAGCAGATAGACAAGGAACGCTTAGTTCCAATACACAAAGGATTATAGTTTAGTAGCGGTGGCGATGGGGGGGGGGGGGAGAGGGGGGAGGGGGAGAGGGGTTGGGGGGGAAGGGGTTGGTGGGGGAGCGGGGGGAGGCCATGGAGCAGGGCCCTCGGATGTTACTCGCTCTTTCGTTTCATGCCTGGAAGCTTCTCTTGGACCCTGAGGGAGAGAGAGATTAGCATCAGGAGGAACCATAGGAATAAAACACAGCAATAATTGGCCACTCAAACCGCCAGTGAACACAAATTGGTTTAAAAAATTGTTTGTACGGGAGGTTTAGCTGGAATGGGGCAGGAGTGGTGATGAGGAACCATTGATTTTACAGAGAAAATACACTTTGGGACACATTATTCTGTAACGGTGGGGCTGTCGAGGCAAAGACCAGTGCAACTTCCAAAAGGGAAGCACCTATCTGAAGAAAAGGCAGTCACGAGCCTGTGCGGGAAGAGAGAAGGCGATGGGATTGATTGGGGATTGTTCTGCCATCTTCCTGCACTGGAACACTTGGTGGCTTCACTCCAAAGTACCAAGGTCGGCAACATTGCCACCCCGGAGTCCTCGAGCCTGTCCCAGTCACAGAGTATCCT
>NW_027593797.1:0-26911 GCF_964213995.1 Mustelus asterias | reverse complement strand
CTAAGGGACAATTTAGCATGGCCAATCCCCCTAACCTCCACATCTTTGGACACCAAGGGACAATTTAGCATGGCCAATCCCCCTAACCTCCACATCTTTGGACACTAAGGGACAGTTTAGCATGGCCAATCCACCTAACCTACACATCTTTGGACACTAAGGGACAATTTAGCATGGCCAATCCACCTAACCCGCACATCTTTGGACACTAAGGGACAATTTAGCATGGCAAATCCCACTATCCTCCACATCTTTGGACCCTAAGGGGCAATTTAGCATGGCCAATCCACCTAACCTACACATCTTTGGACACTAAGGGACAATTTAGCATGGCAAATCCACCTAACCTGCGCATCTTTGGACACTAAGGGACTATTTAGCATGGCCAATCCCCCTAACCTACACATCTTTGGACACTAAGGGGCAATTTTGCATGGCCAATCCACCTAACCCGCACATCTTTGGACACTAAGGGGCAATTTAGCATGGCAAATCCCCCTATCCTCCACATCTTTGGACCCTAAGGGGCAATTTAGCATGGCCAATCCACCTAACCTACACATCTTTGGACCCTAAGGGGCAATTTAGCATGGCCAATCCACCTAACCTACTCATCTTTGGACACTAAGGGACAATTTAGCATGGCCAATCCACCTAACCTGCACATCTTTGGACACTAAGGGGCAATTTAGCATGGCCAACCCACCTAACCTGCACATCTTTGGACACTAAGGGGCAATTTAGCATGGCCAATCCACCTAACCTGCACATCTTTGGACACTAAGGGGCAATTTAGCATGGTCAATCCACCTAACCTACACATCTTTGGACACTAAGGGGCAATTTAGCATGGCAAATCCACCTAACTAACACATCTTTGGACACTAAGGGGCAATTTAGCATGGCCAATCCACCTAACTAACACATCTTTGGACACTAAGGGGCAATTTAGCATGGCCAATCCACCTAACCTGCACATCTTTGGACACTAAGGGGCAATTTAGCATGGCCAATCCACCTAACTAACACATCTTTGGACACTAAGGGGCAATTTAGCATGGCCAATCCACCTAACCTGCACATCTTTGGACACTAAGTGGCAATAATGATTTGGATGAGAATATAGGAGGCATGGTTAGTAAGTTTGCAGATAACCCCAATATTGGTGGCATAGTGGACAGTGAAGAAAGTTATCTCCGATTGCAACGGGATCTTGATCAATTGGGCCAGTGGGCTGACGAATGGCAGATGGAGTTTAATTTAGACAAACGCGAGGTGATGCATTTTGGTCGATCGAACCAGGGCAGGACTTACTCAGTTAATGGTCGGGCGTTGGGAAGAGTTGCAGAACAAAGAGATCTCGGGGTACAGGTTCATAGCTCGTTGAAAGCGGAGTCACAGGTGGACAGAGTGGTGAAGAAGGCATTCGGCATGCTTGGTTTCATTGGTCAGAACATTGAATACAGGAGTTGGGACGTCTTGTTGAAGTTGTACAAGACATTGGTAAGGCCACACTTGGAATACTGTGTACGGTTCTGGTCACCCTATTATAGAAAGGATATTATTAAACTAGCGTTGAGACAGTTACATGGGTAAGATGGGTATAGAGGGATATGGGCAACTGGGACTAGCTTAAGGGTTTAAAAAAAAGGCGACATGGACCAGTTGGGCCCAAGGGCCTGTTTCCATGCTGTAAACCTCTTTGACGCTGACTCATGAGATGTGAGGGGAAGTTTTTTTTTTACGCAGAGGTTACTATGTGCCTGGGACGTGTTGCCAGAGGTGAGATAGAACAATAATGTTGAAGAGGCATCGCGACAGATACGTGAATAGATGGCGAGTAGAGGGATATGGACCGTGTAGAGTTAAGGTAATGGGTTGAAAGGTTCTGGGGAAAAGGCAGAATGTGGATGAGAAAATTATCAGCCATGCGTTTCTGAATGGAGGGCTGTGACCAGTGGCGTTCCTCAGGGATCAGTGCTGGAACCTTTGCTGTTTGTAATATATATAAATGATTTGGAGGAAAATGTAACTGGATTGATTAGTAAGTTTGCGGACGACACAAAGGTTGGTGGATTTGCGGATAGCAATGAGGACCATCAGAGGATACAGCAGGATATAGATCGGTTGGAGACTTGGGCGGAGAGGTGGCAGATGGAGTTTAATCCGGACGACCCTCGTCAGACCCCACTTGGAGTACTGTGCTCAGTTCTGGTCGCCTCATTACAGGAAGGATGTGGAAAAGATTGAAAGGGTGCAGAGGAGATTTACAAGGATGTTGCCTGGATTGAGTGGCATGCCTTATGAGGATAGGCTGAGGGAGCTCGGTCTTTTCTCCTTGGAGAGACGTAGGATGAGAGGAGACCTAATAGAGGTATATAAGATGTTGAGAGGCATAGATCGGGTGGACTCTCAGAGGCTTTTTCCCAGGCTGCTACGAGAGGACAGAGGTTTAAGGTGCTGGGGGGTAGGTACAGGGGAAATGTTAGGGGTAAGTTTTTCACACAGAGGGTGGTGGGCGAGTGGAATCGGCTGCCGTCAGTGGTGGTGGAGGCAAACTCAATAGGGTCTTTTAAGAGACTCCTGGATGAGTACATGGGACTTAACAGGATGGAGCGTGATAGGTAGGTCTAGAAGGTAGGGATATGTTCGGCACAACTTGTGGGGCCAAAGGGCCTGTTTTGTGCTGTAGTTTTCTATGTTTCTAAATGTGAGGTAATGCATTTTGGAAGGTCTAATACAGATAGGAAATATACAGGAAATGGCAGAACCCTTAAGAGTATTGATAGGCAGAGGGATCTGGGTGTACAGGTACACAGCTCACTGAAAGTGGCAACGCAGGTGGACAAGGTAGTCAAGAAGGCATACGGCATGCTTGCCTTCATCGGCCGGGGCATTGAGTTTAAAAATTGGCAAGTCATGTTGCAGCTTTATAGAACCTTAGTTAGGCCGCACTTGGAATATAGTGTTCAATTCTGGTCGCCGCACTACCAGAAGGATGTGGAGGCTTTGGAGAGGGTACAGAAAAGATTTACCAGGATGTTTGCCTGGTATGGAGGGCATTAGCTCTGAGGAGAGGCTGGAGAGACTTGGTTTGTTCCCACTGGAACGATGGAGGTTGAGGGGAGACCTGATAGAAGTCTACAAGATTCTGAGGGACATGGACAGAGCGGATAGTCAGAAGCTTTTTCCCCCAGGGTGGAAGAGGCAATTACTAGGGGGGCACAGGTTTAAGGTGCGAGGGGCAAGGTTTAAAGGAGATGTACGAGGCAGATTTTTTACACAGAGGGTGGTGGGTGCCTGGAACTCGCTGCCGGGGGAGGGAGTGGAAGCGGATACGGTAGTGAGTTTTAAGGGGCGTCTGGACAAATACATGAATAGGATGGGAATAGAGGGATACGGTCCCCGGAAGGGTTGGGGGTTTTAGTTCATTCGGGGCAGCATGGTCGGTGCAGGCTTGGAGGGGCCGAAGGGCCTGTTCCTGTGCTGGAATTTTCCTTGTTCTTTGATAATGCTTGAAGGGTTATGGGGGGGGGGGAAGCAGGAGAATAGGGATGAGGATCATATCAGCCATGCTTGAATGGCGGAGCAGACTCGATGGGCCGAGTGGCCTCATTCTGCTCCTATCTATAAAGCATAAATATTAAAGACATGTACAAAGCTGTTTTGGATGCAGTACTGTGCAATGAGGCAGGGTCAGATGCTAATCCCGTGTTTTAAGAGGGGGAAAAACAATCCGCCAGGAAATAGTGATCATAACATGTGGATTGCACGGTCAGATTGTAAACTAATGTTGCCATCGCCAACCGGGGTCTTGAACTTAACACGGGTTAATTAGGTCGCTGATAGGTCACTTTTGGTGAAGGCGCGGTTGGGGGGGGAGGGGTTAGGCGCACAGTTTTGAGAGGCAGGCTATCTCGGGAACACGGCCGGAGTCCTTCCCGCCCACCCCCCTCCCATCCCCTCCCGAGCGCTGTGGGGGGGCTTCTGTGATTTTTACTTTGAGGTCCGCCTCTGGCGTGCTGTCCATCCGATCTAACCGGTTACCTCTCTCTCTTTCAGGGGTCGGACAAGGGCATCTTCATGGTATTCCCCATACTAAAGCAGTGAAGCAACTTAGTAGCTGGGCTCCTCTTACCCCCCCCCTCCCCCCCTCCACCCCTGACCCTTCCCTCCCTCACACCCTCCCTCCTCCTCCTCCTTCCCACTCCGCTGGCTCCCTATTTTCAATTCCCCCCCCCCCCCCCCCCGCTTCCCTTATTCACCTTCTCTCTTTTTCTCTCTCTCTCTCTCGATCTTCCCTCTCTCCCCACCCCTCCTTCCCTTCCCTGCCCTACCCTGCCAAGATTAAACAAAAGGTTTTAAAAAAAAAAAAGAGTGGAACAAGAAAAGAAGAAAAAAAAAGAAAAAAAAAAGAGATGGAGAGCGAAGAGGAAAAAAAAAAAATGTGCTTTGCTATAGAAAAAACCATACACACTAAAGAATAACTTGCAAGGGGGCATCCCTTTTTAGAACTCTCCTGTATTAGCCCTGAGAATCAGTATTGGGTAAGATGTTCCTGCAACTAACTGCCTGTTGCTCGCTTTTCTAAAGCTTCGCAGCTCCATCGGAGATGTTTTTTTTAAAAAAAAAAGAGAAAATATATATAATCCTCTGTTCCTTCAGTTTAAGCGACGCTTCTCTTGGCCAAAAACAGAATTGTGAAACCTCGGCTGACGCGCTGTGTCTTGCGCTCTCTCTCTCTGTCTCTCTCTGTCTGTACCAGTGTCACTGGATCTCTCCCTCGCTCCCATCTCCCCTTTGCGCTCACCCTTGCCTGCACGCGCGCGCGCTCACATCCTGTCTCCCTCACACGTGCGTGCTCACTCTTTCGCTCTCTCTAACACTTGCGCGCCCACTCTTTTTCTGTGGCTCTCACGCGTGCGCGCCAGCTCTCTTTCTGTCTCTCTCTAATGCGTGCGTGCTCACTCTTTCGCTCTCTCTCTAATGCACGCTCACTCTCTTTCTCTCTAACGCGTGCGCGCTCGCTCTCCACGCGTGTGTGCCCACTCTTCCGCGCTCTCTCTGCGTGCACGCCTGCCCTCTGTCTCTCGCGTGCGTCCTTACTGTTCCGCGCTCGCTCTGTTTCTGTGTTGCTTGCTTTCTCACCCGTGCTTCCCTCTCTCTTGTTCATCCTCGTTCTTCCCCTCAGATACGCTCCCTCTTGCTTTCTTTCTGCCACACGCCCTCCCTCGCACGCGCTCACACTTTCACCTGTGTGCACTCTCTCGCGAGCGCTCGCTGTCTTCCCCTCTCGCTTTCTCGTGCCCTCTCTCTGTCTTGCTTGCACGCTCTCTCCCTTTCTCGCGTGTGCTCTCTCTTTCTCTCTCTCTCTCACGTGCCTGTGTGCGCTCTTTTTCTCTCCCTCTCGTGCGCTCTCTCTCTCTCCCTCCCTATCTCCCTCTTGCGCCCGTGCACTCTCTCTCTCCCTCTCTGTCTCCCACTCGCGCGCGTGCTCTCTCTCTCCCCCTCACTCTGTCCCTGTCGCGCGCGCGCTCTCTCTCTCTCCCTCTCGCGTGCTCTTTCTCTCTCTCTCTCTCTCTCTCTTTCTCTCTCCTGGCGACCATTCTCCCCGCCAGGTTTGTGGCGTTTTTGACTGACTGACTGACCCACACCCCCCCCCCACTCCCTCCCAGTCGGCCAGTCCCCAGGCCGGTTCCGCAGAAGCGGGCAGTGATAACGAAAAAATTGCTGCCTTTTCCTCTCCGGGAGTGGAGGAGGGGTACGGTGGGGGGGGGCGGGGGGAGGAGTCGAGGAATGGGGAGGGTGGGGCGGAGGAGTTGTGTGTGTGTGTGTGCGTGTTTGTGTGTGTGTGCGTGCGTGCACGCGACGGAATATGATCGTTACTTTTTCTCTCTTGGTGTTCTGTGACCAGTTTTGGGATGTTCGGTTTTGGAACCCCCCCCCTCCTTTTCCTCTTTTCCCTTCCCCCCCCCCCAAACGCCCTCTCTCTCTCTCTCTCCCCCTCCCTCCTATCTCCCCTCCCCGCCCCCCGACTCATGATTTCATTTTGCAGGAATGGTATGGTTGATGATCGTTGCGGACTTGTTTCTTGGAGTCTCTGCGTCAAATTCCTTCAGCTAACTTTCTTTAATTCGATTATATATACACGTTTGTGTGTGTGCGCACGTGTGTGTGTATATATATTAAAGAGAGTCATTTGCAAAGATTTTTTAAGCCCCTCTAAACCCCCCTCTCCCCCCATCCCCCACCCCCCCCCCCACACACACACACACAGGGAAAAAAAAGTCCTTTTTTGTTAAAACAAAAGTGGGGGGGGTAATTAACGGGGGTAAACCGGCACTCGGAGCCAGGAAGGGCTGGGCCTTTTTTTCCCTTTTTTTTTTGATATTAAAAAAAAGTTCTTTAAAAAAAAATGTAAGCGGGGGAGGGAGGTGGTTTAAAAAAAAATAAAAAAAAATTGTTTTGGCAATCGTCGTTCCGTTTTGTCTTTTGGGGCGGGGATGGGGGTAGCTCGATCTCGAGCGGCGCCGTCGGGGAGACGTCCGCGGTCTCGGGCGTGAGGTTTCCCAGCGTGGGAAAGAGGGCCCCCCCCCCCCCCCCCTCGTGGCGTGACCCGCCGTCCCTCTCTGCGCTCACCCTGTTTTCCGACACTCACTCCCTAATTCAAATTGGTTAAAATTGGGGAGGAAAAAGCATGTTCCGGTTCAAATGCCTGAAGTCTGTTACCAAAGCAATCCCGTTGATTTTGCCTCTGATATGACAATTCAGTCTGTGTACTGGATTCACACCTGCATCTCCATCTCTTCAGTACAGGAATGAAACACTACCCTTTTCTAACCGAACCAAGAAGTTTTGCAACTCTTGTATTTTAGAAGGTTTTTTTTATAATCTTACGGACGCTAACATCACAACACAAGTGCTCATTCAAACACTACTTAATTGTAGAGAGAGCTACCTCCTGCCTCTATCACCCTTTCAGCTGGCGGGTTCCAGATTCTCACCACCCTGTGGGTGAAAATAGTTCTCAAATCCCCTCTAAATCTCCTGCCCCCACTCAACCTTAAATCTACACCCCTTACTGACCCTTCTACAAAGGGGAAAAGTTTCTCCCTATAGAACAAAGAAAATTACAGCACAGGAACAGTCCCTCCGGCCCTCCAAGCATGCTGCCCCGACTGAACTAAAACCCCCTACCCTTCCGGGGACCGTATCCCTCCATTCCCATCCTATTCATGTACTTGTCCAGACGCCCCTTAAAACTCACTACCGTATCCGCTTCCACTCCCTCCCCCGGCAGCGAGTTCCAGGCACCCACCACCCTCTGTGTAAAAAATCTGCCTCGTACATCTCCTTTAAACCTTGCCCCTCGCACCTTAAACCTGTGTCCCCTAGTAATTGACTCTTCCACCCTGGGGAAAAAGCTTCTGACTATCCACTCTGTCCATGCCTCTCATAATCTTGTAGACTTCTATCAGGTCTCCCCTCAACCTCCGTCATTCCAGTGAGAACAAACCAAGTTTCTCCAACCTCTCCTCATAGCTAATGCCCTCCATACCAGGCAACATCCTGGTAAATCTTTTCTGTAACCCTCTCCAAAGCCTCCACATCTTTCTGGTAATGTGGCGACCAGAATTGAACACTATATTCCAAGTGCGGCCTTTCTAAGGTTCTATAAAGCTGCAACATGACTTGCCAATTTTTAAACTCAATGCCCCGGCCGATGAAGGCAAGCATGCCGTATGCCTTCTTGACTACCTTCTCCACCTGCGTTGCCACTTTCAGTGACCTGTGTACCTGTACACCCAGATCCCTCTGCCTATCAATACTCTTAAGGGTTCTGCCATTTACTGTATATTTCCTGTCTGTTTTAGACCTTCCAAAATGCATTACCTCACATTTGTCCGGATTAAACCCCATCGGTCGGGGAGTTCCGCCAGATCGGGCGGAAGGTTTTCCAGCGTGGGAAAGGGGCCCGTTGCAGTGTGACTGCTGTCCCTCTCTGCGTCCACCCTGTTTTCCAAAGCTCTCCCTAATTCAAATTGGTTAAAATTGAAAAAAACATGTTCTGATTCAAATATCTGAAGTCTGTTACCAAAGCAATCCTGTTGATTTTGCCTCTGATACGATGTTTCAGTCTGTGCACTGGATTCACATCTGCATCTCGTCAGCACAGGAAAAAAATACTACCCTTTTCTAACAGAACCGTGAAATTTTACGACCCTTAGCATTTTAGAAGGTTTTTTTAATAATATGGACGCTGACATCACAACACAAGTGCTCATTCAAACACTACTTAATTGTAGAGAGAGCTCCCTCCTGCCTCTATCACCCTTTCAGCTGGCGGGTTCCAGATTCTCACCACCCCGTGGGTGAAAATAGTTCTCAAATCCCCTCTAAATCTCCTGCCCCAACCTTAAATCTACACCCCTTACTGGCCCTTCTGCTAAGGGGAAAAGTTTCTCCCCTGTCTATGTCCCTCCTCATTTAGTGCATCTCTAACTGGTTTCCCTCCCTTCAGCCTTCTCTGCTCTAAGGGAAACGGCCCCAGCCGAACTGGACTCTCTTCCTAACTAAAGCACTCCAGCCCAGGCAGCGTACCAGAGGTTTGCAGCATGGAAACAGGCCCTTTGGCCCAACTTGTCCATGCTGCCCTGTTTTTAACCACTTGCAACATAACTAGGAGCAGGAGTGGGCCATCCGGCCCCTCGAGCCTGCCCCGCCATTCAATAAGATCATGGCTGATCTTTTCGTGGACTCAGCTCCACTTACCCGCCCGCTCACCATAACCCTTAATTCCTTCACTGTTCAAAAATCTTATCTATCCTTGCCTTAAAAACATTCAATGAGGGAGCCTCAACTGGGCCGGGAATTCCACAGATTCACAACCCTTTGTGTGAAGAAGTTCCTCCTCAACTCAGTCCTAAATCCGCTCCCCCTTATTTTGAGGCCATGCCCCCTAGTTCTAGTTTCACCCGCCAGTGGAAACAACTTCCCTGCTTCTAACTTATCTATTCCCTTCATAATCTTATATGTTTCTATAAGATCTCCCCCTCATTCTTCTGAATTCCAATGAGTTTAGCCCCAGTCTACTCAGTCTCTCCTCATAAGCCAACCCTCTCAACTCCAGAATCAACCTAGTGAATCTCCTCTGCACCCCCCTCCAGTGCCAGTACATCCTTTCTCAAGTAAGGAGACCAAAACTGTACACAGTACTCCAGGTGTGGCCTCACCAGCACCTTATACAGCTGCAACATAACCTCGCTGTTTTTAAACTTCATCCCTCTCGCAATGAAGGACAAAACTCCAGTTGCCTCCTTCAAGTCTGAGGTCACGTACCGACCGACTCGAGAACAGCTTCTTCCCTGCTGCTGCCGTCAGACTTTTGAATGGACCGACCTCGCATTAAGTTGATCTTTCTCTGCACCCTAGCTGTGACTGTAACACTACATACTGCACCCTCTTCTCTATGAACGGTATGCTTTGTCCGTATAGCGCGCAAGAAACAATATTTTTCACCGTATGTTAATACATGTGACAATAATAAATCAATACTGCAAACCCACTTTGATTCATGCACAAGGACGCCCAGATCCCTCTGCAGGGTAGCATGTTGCAATATTTTACCATTTTAATTAATCACACTAAGCTAGTCCCAATTGCCCGCGCTTGGCCCATATCCCTCTCTACCCATCTTGCCCATGTAATTGTCTAAACCCTTTTTGAAAGACAAAATTGTACCCGCCTCTTCTACTACCTCTGTCAGCTCGTTCCAGACACCACGGTTATAATGGGGAGGTGAATCCTCGCTCTGAGAACTAACACTTAACCACTCAAAGGTAAGTACCTCCCTTCATAAGCTGTTACAGTGCATGTGAGAAGGGATAATATCTGTCCTTCAGCAATTCATAGAAATTCCGGCTGGATGCCTGTGACTAGTGGTGTTCATGATGTGGAGATGCCGGCGTTGGACTGGGGTGAACACAGTAAGAAGTTTAACAACACCAGGTTAAAGTCCAACAGGTTTATCTGGTAGCAAATACCATAAGCTTTCGGAGCGCTGCTCCTTCGTCAGATGGAGTGGTCTCTGTTCTCCAACAGTGCACAGACACAGAAATCAAATTACAGAATACTGATTAGAATGCAAATCTCTACAGCCAGCCAGGTCCTAAAGATACAGACAATGTGGGTGGAGGGAGCATTCAACACAGGTTAAAGAGATGTGTATTGTCTCCAGACAGAACAGCTGGTGAGATTATGCAAGACCAGGGGGAAAGCTGTGGGGGTTACTGATAATGTGACATAAATCCAACATCCCGGTTTAGGCCGTCCTCATGTGTGCGGAACTTGGCTATCAGTTTCTGCTCAGCGACTCTGCGCTGTCGTGTGTCGTGAAGGCCGCCTTGGAGAACGCTTACCTGAAGATCCAAGGCTGAATGCCCGTGACCGCTGAAGTGCTCCCCCACAGGAAGAGAACAGTCTTGCCTGGTGATTGTCGAGCGGTGTTCATTCATCCGTTGTCGCAGCGTCTGCATGGTTTCCCCAATGTACCATGCCTCGGGACATCCTTTCCTGCAGCGTATCAGGTAGACAACGTTGGCCGAGTTGCAAGAGTATGTACCGTGTACCTGGTAGATGGTGTTCTCACGTGAGATGATGGCATCCGTGTCGATGATCCGGCACGTCTTGCAGAGGTTGCTGTGGCAGGGTTGTGTGGTGTCATGGTCACTGTTCTCCTGAAGGCTGGGTAGTTTGCTGTGGTGTTCTGCAGGGCTCTGTATTGGGACCTCTGCTGTTTGTGATTTATATAAACGATTCGGAAGAAGGTGTAACTGGGGTGATCAGTAAGTTTGCGGACGACACGAAAATGGCTGGACTTGCAGATAGGGAGGAACATTGTCAGAGGCTATAGAAGGATATAGATAGGCTGGAAATTTGGGCAAAGAAATGGCAGATGGAGTTCAATCCGGATAAATGCGAAGTGATGCATTTTGGTAGAACTAACGTAGGGGAGAGCTATACGATAAATGGCAGAACCATAAAGATACGCAGAGGGACCTGGGTGTGCAAGTCCACAGATCCTTGAAGGTGATGTCACAGGTGGAGAAGGCAGTGAATAAGGCATATGGCATGCTTGCCTTTACAGGACAGGGCACAGAGTATAAAAGTTGGGGTCTGATGTTGCAGTTGTATAGAACGTTGGTTTGGCTGCATTTGGAATACTGCGTCCAGTTCTGGTCGCCACACTACCAGAAGGACGTGGAGGCTTTAGAGAGAGCGCAGAGGAGGTTTACTAGGATGTTGCCTGGTATGGAGGGGCTTGGTTATGAGGAGAGATTGGGTAAACTGGGGTTGTTCTCACTGGAAAGACGGAGGATGAGGGGAGATCTAATAGAGGTGTATAAAATTATGAAAGGCATAGATAGGGTGAACGGTGGGAAGCTTTTTCCCAGGTCGGTGGTGACGTTCACGAGGGGTCATAGGTTCAAGGTGAAGGGGGGGAGGTTTAACACGGATATCAGAAGGACGTATTTTACACAGAGGGTGGTGGGGGCCTGGAATGCGCTGCCGGGCAAGGTGGTGGAGGCGGACACACTGGGAACGTTTAAGGACTTATCTAGATAGCCACATGAACGGAGTGGGAATGGAGGGATACAAAAGAATGGTCTATTTTGGACCAGGGAGCGGCACGGGCTTGGAGGGCCGAAGGGCCTGTTCCTGTGCTGTTTTGTTCTTTGAGTGTCTTTAAAACAGAGATAGATCGGTTCTCGATTAATAACGGGATCGGGGGTTATGGGGAAAAGGCAGGAGAATGGGGATGAGAAAAATACCAGCCATGATTTTGATTTATTATTGTCACATGTATTAACATGGTGAAAAGTATTGTTTCTTGCGCGCTATACAGACAAAGCATACCGTTCAGAGAGAAGGAAAGGAGAGGGTGCAGAATGTAGCGTTACAGTCATAGCTAGGGTGTAGAGAAAGATCAACTTAATGCGAGGTAGGTCCATTCAAAAGTCTGACAGCAGCAGCAGGGAAGAAGCTGTTCTTGAGTCGGTCGGTACGTGACCTCAGACTTTTGTGTCTTTTTCCCAATGGAAGAAGGTGGAAGAGGGAATGTCCGGGGCGCGGGGCGGGGGGGGGGGGGGGGTGATATAAACAGGGCCTAGTGTTAAGGCTGATAAAACTGGATATCCTAAATTAAAGAATTGGGCACATTGAAATCAAACACAGTCACACCTCAGGCAGGCCAATTGTACAATACACAAAGGTGTCTGCGCCTGACCCATCAACCACCCATCAAAGGTCGTTACACTCTACTGATACTTAGCAGGAGATCATTGCACCTCATTGAAATGCACCGGCCTATTGTTAGAAGCCCAGATCGAGCCACACTTTCTGTCACCAAGAGTTCCTAAAGATACCTTATCTCATAACAAGTTCAACAACATGGAGATGGACACCTGGGGGGGCGGACCCTGGTGTCCTGTCAGGCAGACATCAAGAAACCCACTGGGTATTGGAACCCCCTCCTGGGACCTCATTGGCCGGAAGCCAGAGAAGTTTCTGGAAAGGCAAGCGGGCTGGGGGATAAAGGGACACACTCAGAGGCACACAGGAGTGAAGACTCGACGAAGGAGGCGGCCGAGACCATTCGGAAGACTGACCAGAGAAGGAAGGAAGGGAGAAGCGGCCATCGAGACTCACCTTCATGACGATGGAGCAGAGGGACTCAGAGAATCAGACCTGCAGTTTAACCAAACCATCTTTAAGGGTAGTATACTTGAATCTGCTGGGGTATCCTCCTGTTTTATGTGGGTAATTTAAGGGTTAATAGTGTTATTATTAATAAACTTGTTGAACCTTAAAGAACAAAGAACAGTACAGCACAGGAAACAGGCCCTTCGGCCCTCCAAGCCTGTGCCGCTCCTTGGTCCAACTAGACCAATCGTTTGTATCCCTCCATTCCCAGGCTGCTCATGTGACTATCCAGGTAAGTCTTAAACGATGTCAGCGTGCCTGCCTCCACCACCCTACTTGGCAGCGCATTCCAGGCCCCCACCACCCTCTGTGCAAAAAACATCCCTCTGATATCTGAGTTATACTTCGCCCCTCTCACCTTGAACCCGTGACCCCTCGTGATCGTCACCTCCGACCTGGGAAAAAGCTTCCCACTATACACCTCTATTAGGTCTCCCCTCATTCTCCGTCTTTCCAGGGAGAACAAGCCCAGTTTACCCAATCTTTCCTCATAGCTAAGACCCTCCATACCAGGCAACATCCTGGTAAACCTTCTCTGCACTCTCCCTAAAGCCTCCACGTCCTTCTGATAGTGCGGCGACCAGAACTGGACGCAGTACTCCAAATGTGGCCTAACCAGCGTTCTATACAGCTGCATCATCAGACTCCAGCTTTTATACTCTATACCCCGTCCTATAAAGGCAAGCATACCATATGCCTTCTTCACCACCTTCTCCACCTATGCTGCCACCTTCAAGGATTTGTGGACTTGCACACCCAGGTCCCTCTGTGTTTCTATACTCCTGATGGCTCTGCCATTTATTGTATAAATGGTACAGTCGAGGATCAGAAGGACCTTGGGGTCCGGGTCCATAGGACTCTGAAATCGGCCCCACAGGTGGAGGAGGTGGTTAAGAAGGCGTATGGTGTGCTGGCCTTTATCAGTCGAGGGACTGAGTTTCGGAGTCCGGGGATAATGATGCAGCTTTATAAGACCCTCGTCAGACCCCACTTGGAGTACTGTGCTCAGTTCTGGTCGCCTCATTACAGGAAGGATGTGGAAAAGATTGAAAGGGTGCAGAGGAGATTTACAAGGATGTTGCCTGGATTGAGTGGCATGCCTTATGAGGATAGGCTGAGGGAGCTCGGTCTTTTCCCCTTGGAGAGACAAAGGATGAGAGGAGACCTAATAGAGGTGTATAAGATGTTGAGAGGCATCGATCGGGTGGACTCTCAGAGGCTTTTTCCCAGGGTGGAAATGTCTGCTACGAGAGGACACAGGTTTAAGGTGCTGGGGGGTAGGTACAGGGGAGATGTTCGGGGTAAGTTTTTCACACAGAGGGTGGTGGGTGAGTGGAACCGGCTGCCGTCAGTGGTGGTGGAGGCAAACTCAACAGGGTCTTTTAAGAGACTCCTGGATGAGTACATGGAGCTTAATAGGATGGAGGGTTATAGGTAGGTCTAGAAGGTAGGGATGTGTTCGGCACAACTTGTGGGCCGAAGGGCCTGTTTGTGCTGTAGTTTTTCTATGTTTCTATAACTCCCCCCTACATTAGTTCTTCCAAAATGCGTCACTTCGCCTTTATCAGGATTAAATTCCATCTGCCATTTCTCCGCCCAATTTCCAGCCTATCTGTATCCTGCTGTATTGCCCGACAATGTTCTTCGCTATCCGCAAGTCCAGCCATCTTCGTGTCATCCGCAAACGTGCTGATAACACCAGTTATCCCCTTTACTTGTGTTTGTCCTTTGTCCATCTTGCAATTAAGGGCACCGGGGTAAAACCTTGGAGTAAGCAAACTGGTCGAAAGTATCTGAGAATTCACAGGTACAACAGTGGCGACCCAGATGGGACTTCGATAAGAAGTGATCCGTTGCTCCGAAGTCGAACCTTCAACCCGGTATTCTCCAACACTCCGTCTGAGCCTGAATTAAGAGGGCAGCTGCCCCACGTGACGGCCAGTCTGAAGTGAGTGAAGGACTAACACAGATTCGACCAGTTAAATTGGGCCATAAACCCGGTGTCTGTAACACAAGGTGGACAAACTGTGTAGTTAGAACTAGAACAGTCGAGGGAATTTGGGTAAAATCTACGGGAGGGAATTTAGTGAAAACCGGACCCCTACCCCGATCCCTTACCTATGCTCAAGTGACGAATCTTAAAAGGAAATAATCATGGCCAGCCATGCTGCATGGGAGGACCTCTGGGATTGGGGTTCAAATGTCCAAATCCACCCATGGGTCCGCATTCTGTCACAGCTGGTCGTAATAGGAATCCTACTTATGATAGTGTACCTAACCATCCTCACATTTAAGTGCGCCCAATGGAAGACCGCGCGCACACAACAATTGGAAGCGGAGGTAAACACACAAGAGGAAAGGAACCAAATCAATATGATACACATGAGCCAATTCCAGGCTCAATGTGATAAAGCCTGCCAAAGGGCACGGCGTGCTGTCCGTGAGAGAGAGGCTGCGCTGCAACAGGGAGAGGAAGTTAAACGTAAATGCAGCGACCTACAGGCTGCAGTAAAAGTTTTGCACCAAGCAGGAAAAGTAAATACAGCCCGCGCAACAGACCACTCCAAATGCCTGCGCGAGATTGAAGACTTGAAAGCACAACTAGCCATAAAAAGGGGGGTAATGTGTGCAATACACAACCGAAACAGGGGATAGTGACCCAGGGGTAGAGTGGGGGGATTTAGAACAGGATTTAGAACAGTTCAACAACATGGAGATGGTCACCTGGGGGGCGGACCCTGGTGTCCTGTCAGGCAAGAAACCCACTGGGTATTGGAACCCCCTCCTGGGACCTCAATGGCCGGAAGCCAGAGAAGTTTCTGGAAAGGCAAGCGGGCTGGGGGATAAAGGGACACACTCAGAGGCACACAGGAGTGAAGACTCGACGAAGGAGGCGGCCGTGACCATTCGGAAGACTGACCAGAGAAGGGAGAAGCGGCCATCGAGACTCACCTTCGTGACGACGGACCAGAGGGACTCAGAGAATCGGGCCTGCAGTTTAACCAAACCATCTTTACGGATAGTATACTTGAATCTGCTGGGGTATCCTCCTGTTTTATGTGGGTAATTTAAGGGTTAATAGTGTTATTATTAATAAACTTGTGGAACCTTTACTTGTGTTTGTCCTTTGTCCATCTTGCAAATAAGGACACCGGGGTAAAACCTTGGAGTAAGCAAACTGGGCGAAAGTATCTGAGAATTCACAGGTACAACAATGGTTTTCTCCTTGGAGAGACGTAGGATGAGAGGAGACCTAATAGAGGCATATAAGATGTTGAGAGGTATAGATCGGGTGGACTCTCAGAGGCTTTTTCCCAGGGTGGAAATGGCTGCTACGAGAGGACACAGGTTTAAGGTGCTGGGGGGTAGGTACAGGGGAAATGTTAGGGATAAGTTTTTCACACAGAGGGTGGTGGGCGAGTGGAATCGGCTGCCGTCAGTGGGGGTGGAGGCAAACTCGATAGGGACTTTTAAGAGACTCCTGGATGAGTACATGGGACTTAATAGGATTGAGGGTTATAGGTAGGCCTATATATAAGCCTAGGTAGGTAGGGACATGACCAGCGCAACTTGTGAGGGGGCATGGGATCCAAGGGGCTGCTGCCCTGTGGATCCAGAACTGGCTTGCCCAAAGGAGGCAGAGAGTGTGTACAGATGGGTCTTTTTCTAAATGGAGGTCGGTCACCAGTGGAGTGCCCCAGGGATCTGTTCTGGGACCCTTGCTGTTTGTCATTTTCATAAATGACCTGGATGAGGAAGCGGAGGGATGGGTTGGTAGGTTTGCCGATGACACGAAGGTTGGTGGGGTTGTGGATAGTCTGGAGGGATGTCAGAAGTTACAGAGGGACATAGATAGGATGCAAGACTGGGCGGAGAAGTGGCAGATGGACTTCAACCCACATAAATGCGTAGTGGTCCATTTTGGCAGGTCAAATGGGATGAAGGAGTACAATATAAAGGGAAAGACTCTTAGTACTGTGGAGGATCAGAAGGACCTTGGGGTCCGGGTCCATAGGACTCTAAAATCGGCCCCGCAGGTGGAGGAGGTGGTTAAGAAGGCGTATGGTGTGCTGGCCTTTATCAATCGAGGGATTGAGTTTAGGAGTCCAGGGATAATGATGCAGCTATATAAGACCCTCGTCAGACCCCACTTGGAGTACTGTGCTCAGTTCTGGTCGCCTCATTGCAGGAAGGATGTGGAAAAGATTGAAAGGGTGCAGAGGAGATTTACAAGGATGTTGCCTGGATTGAGTGGCATGCCTTATGAGGATAGGCTGAGGGAGCTCGGTCTTTTCTCCTTGGAGAGACGTAGGATGAGAGGAGACCTAATAGAGGTGTATAAGATGTTGAGAGGCATAGATCGGGTGGACTCTCAGAGGCTTTTTCCCAGGGTGGAAATGGCTGCTACGAGAGGACACGGGTTTAAGATGCTGGGGGGTAGGTACAGGGGAAATGTTAGGGGTAAGTTTTTCACACAGAGGGTGGTGGGCGAGTGGAATTGGCTGCCGTCCGTGGTGATGGGTGGAGGCAAACTCAATAGGGTCTTTTAAGAAATTCCTGGATGAGTACATGGAGCTTAATAGGATGGAGGGTTATAGGTAGGCCTAGAAGGTAGGGATATGTTCGGCACAACTTGTGGGGCTGAAGGGCCTGTTTGTGCTGTAGTTTTTCTATGTTCTAATGGGGTCCTTAATTATGCTGGCTGCTTTCCCCGAGGCAGCGGGAAGTGTAGACAGAGTCAATGGATGGGAGGCTGGTTTGCGTGATGGATTGGGCTACATTCACGACCCTTTTGTAGTTCCTTGCGGTCTTGGGCAGAGCAGGAGCCCCAGACCAAGCTGTGATACAACCAGAAAGAATGCTTTCTATGGGGCATCTGTAAAAGTTGGTGAGAGTCGTAGCTGACATGCCCAAATTTCCTTAGTCTTCTGAGAAAGTCGAGGCGTTGGTGGGGCTTTCTTAACTATTGTGTCGGCATGGGGGGGACCAGGACAGGTTGTTGGTGATCTGGACACCTAAAAACTTGAAGCTCTCGACCCTTTCTTACAAAATGGAATCCTTTGCCTCTCTCTAAAACCAAGTTTTATCTTCTGGAATCTTCTATCTGGAAAATGCTTTCTTTTGGAATATTTTCTATTCGGATCAGACTTTGAACTCAATGCTATTCGCTGTGGTACAGAGAGAGTAGTTCCTGTGTCTCTCTGGAGCTGAGAGTTGCCTCTCTCCCTCTCTATAAAGCTGTGGCAGATATTTTTTTCTAGCAGTTTTGCCACTGCGCCCCACTCTCTTATACCCCTGACGACATGCCGACAAAGTGGATAAAAGAATAGGTCAGAGATTGGGAACACTACAACGAGTAACTCGCCTCCTGACTTTCCCAAGCCTCCCCACCATCTACAAGGCACAAGTCAGGAGTGTGATGGAATACTCCCCACTTGCCTGGATGGGTGCAGCTCCAACAACACTCAAGAAGCTTGACACTACCCGGGGACAAAGCAGCCCCACTGGATTGGGCACCCCATCCACGAACATTCACTCCCTCCACCACCGACGCTCAGTAGCAGCAGTGTGTACCATCTACAAGATGCACTGCAGCAATTCACCAAAGATCCTGAGGCAGCATCTTCCAAACCCATGACCACTTCCATCGAGAAGGACAAGGGCAGCAGATACATGGGGAACACCACCACCTGCAAGTTCCCCTCTAAGCCACTCACCGTCCCGACTTGGAAATATATCACCGTTCCTTCGCAGTCGCTGGGTCAGAATCCTGGAATTCCCTCCCTAATGGCATTGTGGGTCAACCCACAGCACATGGACTGCAGCGATTCAAGATGGCAGCTCACCACCACCTCCTCAAGGGCAACTAGGGATGGGCAATAAATTCCAGCCAGCCAATGACGCCCATGAGGCATGAATGAATAAAAAAGACATACAGACATCCCCACAGTAGGATTGGTTCGCAGGTCACCAAAACATCAAATTTAACTCTAATAGGCGGCTGTTATCCAAGTGTCTTGTTGAAACTGATTGGGCAAAAATTCAGAAAGAAGGCAACCCTTCCATAGAATGTTTCAAACTGTGCATTGCACAATGTTTCTGTCTGTGTACTGTACAATGTTTCTGTCTGTGTACTGTACAATGTTTCTGTCTGTGTACTGTACAATGTTTCAGCCTGTGTACTGTACAATGTTTCAGTCTGTGTACTGTACAATGTTTCAGTCTGTGTACTGTACAATGTTTCAGCCTGTGTACTGCACAATGTTTCAGTCTGTGTACTGCACAATGTTTCAGTCTGTGTACTGCACAGTGTTTCAGTCTGTGTACTGCACAATGTTTCAGTCTGTGTACTGCACAATGTTTCAGTCTGTGTACTGCACAACGTTTCCGTCTGTGTACTACACAACGTTTCAGTCTGTGTACTGCACAACGTTTCAGTCTGTGTACTGCACAACGTTTCAGTCTGTGTACTGTACAATGTCTCACTGTGTACAGCACAATGTTTCAGTCTGTGTACCGCACTATGTGTCAGTCTGTGGACCGCACAATGTTTCAGTCTGTGTACTCCACAATGTTTCAGTCTGTGTACTGTACAATGTTTCAGTCTGTGTACTACACAATGTTTCAGTCTGTGTACTGCACAGTGTTTCAGTCTGTGTACAGCACAATGTTTCAGTCTGTGTACAGCACAATGTTTCAGTCTGTTTACTGCACAATGTTTCAGTCTGTGTACCCCACAATGTTCCAGTCTGTGTACCGCACAATGTTTCAGTCTGTGTACTGCACATGCACCTGAACCTCCTTTATTGAGGCATTGAGTGTCTTTAAGACAGAGACAGATCGGTTCTTGATTAATAAGGGGATCAGGGGTTATGGGGAAAAGGCAGGAGAATGGGGATGGGAAAAGGATCAGCCAGGATTGAATGGCGGGGCAGACTCGATGGGCCGAGTGGCCTCATTCTGCTCCTATGTCTGATGGTCTTACAGAATCTCAACTCCCCTCTAAGGAGAGGAGGGGGGGGTGTGATTGCAGGGGCTGGAGGAGATTACAGAGATAGGAAGGGGGTGGAGGGGGGTTGGAGGAGGTTACAGAGATAGGAAGGGGGTGGAGGGGGGTTGGAGGAGGTTACAGAGATAGGAAGGGGGTGGAGGGGGGTGGGAGGAGGTTACAGAGATAGGGAGTGGGTGTAGGAGCTGGAGGAGGTTACAGAGATAGGGAGGGGTGTAGGGGCTGGAGGAGGTTACAGAGATAGGGAGGGGGTGTAGGGGGCTGGAGGAGGTTACAGAGATAGGGAGGGGTGTAGGGGCTGGAGGAGGTTACAGAGATAGGGAGGGGGTGTAGGGGGCTGGAGGAGGTTACAGAGATAGGGAGGGGTGTAGGGGCTGGAGGAGGTTACAGAGATAGGGAGGGGGTGTAGGGGGCTGGAGGAGGTTACAGAGATAGGGAGGGGGTGTAGGGGGCTGGAGGAGGTTACAGAGATAGGGAGGGGGTGTAGGGAGCTGGAGGAGGTTACAGAGATAGGGAGGGGTGTAGGGGCTGGAGGGGGTTACAGAGATAGGGAGGGGTGTAGGGGGCTGGAGGAGGTTACAGAGATAGGGAGGGGTGTAGGGGGCTGGAGGAGGTTATAGAGATAGGGAGGGGGTGTAGGGGCTGGAGGAGGTTACAGAGATAGGGAGGGGCTGGGGGAGGTTACAGTGATAGGGAGAGGTGTAGGGGGCTGGAGGAGGTTACAGTGATAGGGAGGGGTGTAGGGGGCTGGAGGAGGTTACAGAGAAAAGAGGGGGTGTAGAGGCTGGAGGAGGTTACAGAGATAGGGAGGGGTGTAGGGGGCTGGAGGAGGTTACAGAGATAGGGAGGGGGTGTAGGGGGCTGGAGGAGGTTACAGAGATAGGGAGGGGGGGTTGTAGGGGGCTGGAGGTGATTACAGAGATAGGGAGGGGTGTAGGGGCTGGAGGAGGTTATAGAGATAGGGAGGGGTTGTACGAGCTGGAGGAGGTTACTGAGATAGGGAGGGGGGAAAGGGGCCGGAGGAGTTTATCGCGCTGGGAGCTCTGTTTATAGTTCCCCGGTCTCTGTATCGCTCTGGGAGCTCCGTGTACAGTTCCCGGTCTCTGTATCGCTCTGGGAGCTCCGTGGACAGTTCCCGGTCTCTGTTTCGCGCTGGGAGCTCCGTGTACAGCTCTCGGTCTCTGTATCGCTCTGGGAGCTCCGTGTACAGCTCCCGGTCTCTGTATCGCTCTGGGAGCACCGTGTACAGTTCCCGCTCTCTGTATCGCTCTGGGAACACCGTGTACAGCTCCCGGTCTCTGTATCGCTCTGGGAGCACCGTGTACAGCTCCCGGTCTCTGTATCGCTCTGGGAGCACCGTGTACAGCTCCCGGTCTCTGTATCGCTCTGGGAGCACCGTGTACAGCTCCCGGTCTCTGTATCGCTCTGGGAGCTCCGTGTACAGCTCCCGGTCTCTGTATCGCTCTGGGAGCTCCGTGTACAGTTCCCGGTCTCTGTTTCGCGCTGGGAGCACCGTGTACAGTTCCCCGGTCTCTGTATCACACTGGGAGCACCGTGTACAGCTCCCGGTCTCTGTATCGCTCTGGGAGCTCCGTGTACATATCCCGGTCTCTGTATCACACTGGGAGCTCCGTGTACAGTTCCCCGGTCTCTGTATCGCTCTGGGAGCACCGTGTACAGCTCCCGGTCTCTGTATCGCTCTGGTAGCACCGTGTACACTCCCGGTCTCTGTATCGCTCTGGGAGCTCCGTGTACAGCTCCCGGTCTCTGTATCGCTCTGGGAGCACCGTGTACAGCTCCCGGTCTCTGTATCTCACTGGGAGCACCATGTACAGTTCCCGCTCTCTGTATCACACTGGGAGCTCCGTGTACACCTCCCGGTCTCTGTATCGCTCTGGGAGCACCGTGTACAGCTCCCGGTCTCCGTATCGCTCTGGAAGCTCCGTGTACAGCTCCCAGTCTCTGTATCGCTCTGGGAGCACCGTGTACAGCTCCCGGTCTCTGTATCGCTCTGGGAGCACCGTGTACAGCTCCCGGTCTCTGTATCGCTCTGGGAGCACCGTGTACATATCCCGGTCTCTGTATCACACTGGGAGCACCGTGTACACTCCCGGTCTCTGTATCGCTCTGGGAGCTCCGTGTACAGCTCCCGGTCTCTGTATCGCTCTGGGAGCTCCGTGTACAGTTCCCGGTCTCTGTATCGCTCTGGGAGCTCCGTGTACAGCTCCCCGGTCTCTGTATCGCTCTGGGAGCACCGTGTACAGCTCCCGGTCTCTGTATCACACTGGGAGCTCCGTGTACAGTTCCCGGTCTCTGTATCACACTGGGAGCTCTGTGTACAGTTCCTGGTCTCTGTATCGCGCTGGGAGCACCGTGTACAGCTCCCGGTCTCTGTATCGCTCTGGGAGCACCGTGTACAGCTCCCGGTCTCTGTATCGTGCTGGGAGCTCCGTGTACAGTTCCCGGTCTCTGTATCACACTGGGAGCTCCGTGTACAGCTCCCGGTCTCTGTATCGCGCTGGGAGCACCGTGTACAGCTCCCGGTCTCTGTATCGTGCTGGGAGCACCGTGTACAGTTCCCGGTCTCTGTATCACACTGGGAGCTCCGTGTACAGCTCCCGGTCTCTGTATCGTGCTGGGAGCTCCGTGTACAGTTCCCGGTCTCTGTATCGCTCTGGGAGCTCCGTGTACAGTTCCCGGTCTCTGTATCACACTGGGAGCTCCGTGTACAGCTCCCGGTCTCTGTACCGCTCTGGGAGCACCGTGTACAGCTCCCGGTCTCTGTATCGCTCTGGGAGCTCCGTGTACAGTTCCCGGTCTCTGTATCGTGCTGGGAGCACCGTGTACAGCTCCCGGTCTCTGTATCGCTCTGGGAGCTCCGTGTACAGTTCCCGGTCTCTGTATCGCTCTGGGAGCACCGTGTACAGCTCCCGGTTTCTGTATCGCTCTGGGAGCTCCGTGTACAGCTCCCGGTCTCTGTATCGCTCTGGGAGCTCCGTGTACAGTTCCCGGTCTCTGTATCGCTCTGGGAGCTCCGTGTACAGTTCCCGGTCTCTGTATCGCGCTGGGAGCTCCGTGTACAGTTCCCGGTTTCTGTATCGCTCTGGGAGCACCGTTTACAGTTCCCCGGTCTCTGTTTCGCTCTGGGAGCTCCGTGTACAGTTCCCGGTCTCGGTATCGTGCTGGGAGCACCGTGTACAGTTCCGGTCTCTGTATCACACTGGGAGCTCCGTGTACAGCTCCCGGTCTCTGTATCGCGCTGGGAGCTCCGTGTACAGTTCCCGGTCTCTGTATCGCTCTGGGAGCTCCGTGTACAGTTCCCGGTCTCTGTATCGCTCTGGGAGCACCGTGTACAGCTCCCGGTCTCTGTATCGCGCTGGGAGCTCCGTGTACAGTTCCCGGTCTCTGTATCGCTCTGGGAGCTCCGTGTACAGCTCCCGGGCTCTGTATCGCTCTGGGAGCACCGTGTACAGCTCCCGGTTTCTGTATCGCTCTGGGAGCACCGTTTACAGTTCCCCGGTCTCTGTTTCGCTCTGGGAGCTCCGTGTACAGTTCCCCGGTCTCTGTTTCGCTCTGGGAGCACCGTGTACAGCTCCCGGTCTCTGTATCGCTCTGGGAGCACCGTGTACAGTCCCCGGTCTCTGTTTCGCTCTGGGGGCTCCGTGTACAGCTCCCGGTCTCCGTATCGCTCTGGGAGCTCCGTGTACAGTTCCCGGTCTCTGTATCGTGCTGGGAGCACCGTGTACAGCTCCCGGTCTCTGTATCGCTTTGGGAGCTCCGTGTACAGTTCCCCGGTCTCTGTATCGCTCTGGGAGCTCCGTGTACAGCTCCCGGTCTCTGTATCGCTCTGGGAGCTCCGTGTACAGCTCCCGGTCTCTGTATTGCTCTGGGAGCTCCGTGTACAGCTCCCGGTCTCTGTATCGCTCTGGGAGCTCCGTGTACAGCTCCCGGTCTCCGTATCGCTCTGGGAGCACCGTGTACAGCTCCCGGTCTCTGTATCGCGCTGGGAGCACCGTGTACAGCTCCCGGTCTCTGTATCGCGCTGGGAGCACTGTGTACAGCTCCCGGTCTCTGTATCGCGCTGGGAGCACCGTGTACAGCTCCCGGTCTCTGTATCGCGCTGGGAGCTCCGTGTACAGTTCCCGGTCTCTGTATCGCGCTGGGAGCACTGTGTACAGCTCCCGGTCTCTGTATCGCGCTGGGAGCACCGTGTACAGCTCCCGGTCTCTGTATCACACTGGGAGCTCCGTGTACAGTTCCCGGTCTCTGTATCACTCTGGGAGCACCGTGTACAGCTCCCGGTCTCTGTATCACACTGGGAGCTCCGTGTACAGTTCCCGGTCTCTGTATCTCACTGGGAGCACCGTGTACAGTTCCCGGTCTCTGTATCGCTCTGGGAGCACCGTGTACAGCTCCCGGTCTCTGTATCACACTGGGAGCTCCGTGTACAGATCCCGGTCTCTGTATCGTGCTGGGAGCTCCGTGTACAGTTCCCGGTCTCTGTATCGCTCTGGGAGCTCCGTGTACAGCTCCCGGTCTCTGTATCTCTCTGGGAGCTCCGTGTACAGCTCCCGGTCTCTGTATCGCGCTGGGAGCTCCGTGTACAGTTCCCGGTCTCTGTATCGCTCTGGGAGCACCGTGTACAGCTCCCGGTCTCTGTATCGCTCTGGGAGCACCGTGTACAGCTCCCGGTCTCTGTATCGCTCTGGGAGCTCCGTGTACAGTTCCCGGTCTCTGTATCGCTCTGGGAGCTCCGTGTACAGTTCCCCGGTCTCTGTATCGCTCTGGGAGCTCCGTGTACAGTTCCCCGGTCTCTGTATCGCTCTGGGAGCTCCGTGTACAGCTCCCGGTCTCTGTATCGCTCTGGGAGCTCCGTGTACAGTTCCCGGTCTCTGTATCGTGCTGGGAGCTCCGTGTACAGTTCCCCGGTCTCTGTATCACACTGGGAGCTCCGTGTACAGTTCCCGGTCTCTGTATTGCTCTGGGAGCTCCGTGTACAGTTCCCGGTCTCTGTATCGTGCTGGGAGCTCCGTGTACAGTTCCCGGTCTCTGTATCGCTCTGGGAGCTCCGTGTACAGCTCCTGGTCTCTGTTTCGCTCTGGGAGCACCGTGTACAGCTCCCGGTCTCTGTATCGCTCTGGGAGCACCGTGTACCGCTCCTGGTCTCTGTATCGCTCTGGGAGCACTGTGTACAGTTCCCGGTCTCTGTATCGCTCTGGGAGCTCCGTGTACAGCTCCCGGTCTCTGTATCGCTCTGGGAGCTCCGTGTACAGTTCCCGGTCTCTGTATCGCTCTGGGAGCTCCGTGTACAGTTCCCGGTCTCTGTATCGCTCTGGGAGCTCCGTGTACAGCTCCCGGTCTCTGTATCGCTCTGGGAGCTCCGTGTACAGTTCCCGGTCTCCGTATCACAACCGCGTATAGTTGGGGAATGGAGTCACGAAAGGAGGCATCGGGTTAGTTTTAAATATAGATTTATATCTTGGAAATGTTTGAGCTGTACACTTATAAAAGACCCTCATGAAAGGTAGGACCTGGGGTGGTTGAGAGGTGCGCTGGGGGACTGGATCCGCGTCTGATATCTCCTTCTTGTCGCTCCCCGTCTTTCTCCGACCGTCTCCTCCTGCGTTGCAAGTGTCCGGTATCCGGGGGGGTCGCAGAGAGGGAGGGGGGGCGGGGGTGGGAGTTCAGGGGTTGGGAGGCCTCTGCCTCATCTCTGGGAGGGGGCCACTGTACGGGAGGAGTGGGGGGGGGGGATCCTGCGGGGTCAGGATGGTTGCCTAGGGCCAGAGGGGGGGTGACGGTGTCAGGGATGGGGTCAGAGGGCGGGTTGTGGGGTCAGGTTTGGGGTCAGAGAAGGGGGTGACGGGGTCAGGGATGGGGTCAGAGGGCGGGTTGCGGGGTCAGGGATGGGTTAGAGGGCGGGTTGTGGGGTCAGGGTTTGGGGTCAGAGAAGGGGGTGACGGGGTCAGGGATGGGGTCAGAGGGCGGGTTGCGGGGTCAGGATGGGGGTCAGAAGGGGGGCGACGGGTCAGGGGATTGGGGTCGAGGGGGTGACGGGGTCAGGGATTGGGGTCGAGGGGGTGACGGGGTCAGGGATGGGGTCGAGGGGGTGACGGGGTCAGGGATTGGGGTCGGGGGGGTGACGGGGTCAGGGATTGGGGTCGGGGGGGTGACGGGGTCAGGGATGGGGCTCAGAGGGGGGGTTACGGAGTCAGGGATGGGGGTCAGAGGGGGTCAGGGATTGGGGTCGGGGGGGGGTGACGGGGTCAGGGATGGGGTCAGAGGGGGTGGTGGGGTCGGGGATTGGGTCAGGGGGGGTAACGGGTCAGGGATTGGGGTCAGAGGGGGGGGTGACGGGGTCAGAGGGGGGTGACGGGGTCAGGGATGGGGCTCAGAGGGGGTGGTGGGGTCAGGGATGGGGCTCAGAGGGGGCTTCCAGGGAAGGTCTCAGATGGTTGGGTTGGGTGCTGCGAGCAGGGGCACATTGTCCCGTCGCCGGCGCAGTAGTGAGGGTCTCCGGTAACGCTCCCCGTCACGGATGGACTCGGGGAGGGCTTGCGTTTGCTTTCTGGTAACAACATAATGCAGAGGGTGCAGAGGATGGCAAAAGAGGCGAAGACCACGTGATGGAGGAAGTAGCCGTGCTGGTCATGGAGGTCCATAATCGGAGAACTCAACTTGCCGACCGCGCCAGAGCAAGAATCAATCCCAGACCCTCGCCCCTGTAAACCAGACACACAACTCAGCGTCACCACAAACAACACTCACAATACTCCCCACACAGTGCGGCGCTCCCTCAGCACTGACCCTCCCACAGTGCGGCGCTCCCTCAGCACGACCCTCCCACAGTGCGGCGCTCCCTCAGCACTGACCCTCCCACAGTGCGGCGCTCCCTCAGCACTGACCCTCCCACAGTGCGGCGCTCCCTCAGCACTGACCCTCCCACAGTGCGCGCTCCCTCAGCACTGACCCGCCCACAGTGCGGCGCTCCCTCAGCACTGACCCTCCACGAGTGCGGCTCCCTCCAGCACTGACCCTCCCCACAGTGCGGCGCTCCCTCAGCACTGACCCTCCCCACAGTGCGGCACCCCCCCCTCAGCACTGACCCTCCCACAGTGCGGCGCTCCCTCAGCACTGACC